>NW_028142168.1:90000-149119 GCF_055691185.1 Crinia signifera | reverse complement strand
TGAAAATAGTTTGAAATGGTTCGCCCACTCTTCCCCGGGATTCATGCCCAGGGCTGTGGAAGTAAGTGTCCCTGGGCACGTTCAAGCGTCTTCCCCCCTGAAAAAAAAAACTTCCATATTTCCACCCCACGCTGCCCGGGGAAGAAAGCACAGGCCCGGGGGAGGTCACCCCCGGGTCCGGGGCACTGCGCCCCCCGCAGGAAACCAAGTGAAATGCATCCAAATGGTGAAAAAAAACACTGAAAACAGTTTGAAATTGTTCACCCACTCGACCCCGGGATTCATGCCCAGGGCTGTGGAAGTGTCCCTGGGAACTTCCGAGCGTCTTCCCCCCGGGAAAAAAAACTTCCAGATTTCCACCCCACGCTACCCAGGGAAGGTAGCCCGGGCCCGAGGTAGGTCACCCCCGGGTCCGGGGCACTGCGCCCCCCGCAGGACACCCAGGGAAATGCATCCAAACGGTGAAAAAAACACTGAAAACAGTTTGAAATCGTTCACCCACTCGTCCCCGGGATTCATGCCCAGGGCTGTGGAAGTGTCCCTGGGAACTTCCGAGCGTCTTCCCCCCCGGAAAAAAAAACTTCCAGATTTCCACCCCACGCTACCCAGGGAAGGTAGCCCGGGCCCGAGGTAGGTCACCCCCGGGTCCGGGGCACTGCGCCCCCCGCAGGACACCCAGGGAAATGCATCCAAACGGTGAAAAAAACACTGAAAACAGTTTGAAATTGTTCACCCACTCGTCCCCGGGATTCATGCCCAGGGCTGTGGAAGTGTCCCTGGGCACGTTCGAGCGTCTTCCCCCCTGAAAAAAAAACTTCCATATTTCCACCCCACGCTGCCCGGGGAAGAAAGCACGGGCCCGGGGGAGGTCACCCCCGGGTCCGGGGCAATGCGCCCCCCGCAGGAAACCCAGTGAAATGCATCCAAATGGTGAAAAAAACACTGAAAACAGTTTGAAATTGTTCACCCACTCGTCCCCGGGATTCATGCCCAGGGCTGTGGAAGTGTCCCTGGGCACGTTTGAGCGTCTTCCCCCCTGAAAAAAAAAACTTCCATATTTTCACCCCACGCTGCCCGGGGAAGGTAGCCCGGGTCCAGGGGAGGTCACCCTTGGGTCCATGGCACTGCACCCCCAACAGGACACCCAGTGAAATGCATCCAAATGGTGAAAAAAACACTTTGAAAATAGTTTGAAATGGTTCGCCCACTCTTCCCCGGGATTCATGCCCAGGGCTGTGGAAGTGTCCCTGGGCACGTTCGAGCGTCTTCCCCCCTGAAAAAAAAAACTTCCATATTTTCACCCCACGCTGCCTGAGGAAGGTAGCCCGGGTCCAGGGGAGGTCACCCCCGGGTCCATGGCACTGCGCCCCCAACAGGACACCCAGTGAAATGCATCCAAATGGTGAAAAAAACACTGAAAACAGTTTGAAATTGTTCACCCACTCGTCCCCGGGGATTCATGCCCAGGGCTGTGGAAGTGTCCCTGGGCACTTCCGAGCGTCTTCCCCCCGGGAAAAAAAAAAACTTCCAGATTTCCACCCCACGCTACCCAGGGAAGGTAGCCCGGGCCCGAGGTAGGTCACCCCCGGGTCCGGGGCACTGCGACCCCCGCAGGACACCCAGGGAAATGCATCCAAACGGTGAAAAAAACACTTTGAAAATAGTTTGAAATGGTTCGCCCACTCTTCCCGGGATTCATGCCCAGGGCTGTGGAAGTGTCCCTGGGCACGTTCGAGCTTCGAGCGTCTTCCCCCCTGAAAAAAAAAAAACTTCCATATTTCCACCCCACGCTGCCCGGGGAAGAAAGCACGGGCCCGGGGGAGGTCACCGCCGGGTCCGGGGCACTGCGCCCCCCGCAGGAAACCCAGTGAAATGCATCCAAATGGTGAAAAAAACACTGAAAACAGTTTGAAATTGTTCACCCACTCGTCCCCGGGATTCATGCCCAGGGCTGTGGAAGTGTCCCTGGGAACTTCCGAGCGTCTTCCCCCCGGGAAAAAAAACTTCCAGATTTCCACCCCACGCTACCCAGGGAAGGTAGCCCGGGCCCGTGGTAGGTCACCCCCGGGTCCGGGGCACTGCGCCCCCCGCTGGACACCCAGGGAAATGCATCCAAACGGTGAAAAAAACACTTTGAAAACAGTTTGAAATTGTCCACCCACTCTTCCCCGGGATTCATGCCCAGGGCTGTGGAAGTGTCCCTAGGCACGTTTGAGCGTCTTCCCCCCTGAAAAAAAAACTTCCATATTTTCACCCCACGCTGCCCGGGGAAGGTAGCCCGGGTCCAGGGGAGGTCACCCCCGGGTCCATGGCACTGCGCCCCCAACAGGACACCCAGTGAAATGCATCCAAATGGTGAAAAAAACACAAAACAGTTTGAAATTGTTCACCCACTCGTCCCCGGGATTCATGCCCAGGGCTGTGGAAGTGTCCCTGGGAACTTCCGAGCGTCTTCCCCCCGGGAAAAAAAAACTTCCAGATTTCCACCCCACGCTACCCAGGGAAGGTAGCCCGGGCCCGTGGTAGGTCACCCCCGGGTCCGGGGCACTGCGCCCCCCGCAGGACACCCAGGGAAATGCATCCAAACGGTGAAAAAAACACTTTGAAAACAGTTTGAAATTGTCCACCCACTCTTCCCCGGGATTCAAGCCCAGGGCTGTGGAAGTGTCCCTGGGCACGTTTGAGCGTCTTCCCCCCTGAAAAAAAAAACTTCCATATTTTCACCCCACGCTGCCCGGGGAAGGTAGCCCGGGTCCAGGGGAGGTCACCCCCGGGTCCATGGCACTGCGCCCCCAACAGGACACCCAGTGAAATGCATCCAAATGGTGAAAAAAACACAAAACAGTTTGAAATTGTTCACCCACTCGTCCCCGGGATTCATGCCCAGGGCTGTGGAAGTGTCCCTGGGCACTTCCGAGCGTCTTCCCCCCGGGAAAAAAAACTTCCAGATTTCCACCCCACGCTACCCAGGGAAGGTAGCCCGGGCCCCAGGTAGGTCACCCCCGGGTCCGGGGCACTGCGCCCCCCGCAGGACACCCAGGGAAATGCATCCAAACGGTGAAAAAAACAGTTTGAAAATAGTTTGAAATGGTTCGCCCACTCTTCCCCGGGATTCATGCCTAGGGCTGTGGAAGTGTCCCTGGGCACGTTCGAGCGTCTTCCCCCCTGAAAAAAAAAACTTCCATATTTCCACCCCACGCTGCCCGGGGAAGAAAGCACGGGCCCGTGGGAGGTCACCCCCGGGTCCGGGGCACTGCGCCCCCCGCAGGACACCCAGGGAAATGCATCCAAACGGTGAAAAAAAAATGAAAATAGTTTGAAATTGTTCACCCACTCGTCCCCGGGATTCATGCCCAGGGCTGTGGAAGTGTCCCTGGGCACTTCCGAGCGTCTTCCCCCCGGGAAAAAAAAAAACTTCCAGATTTCCACCCCACGCTACCCAGGGAAGGTAGCCCGGGCCGAGGTAGGTCACCCCCGGGTCCGGGGCACTGCGACCCCCGCAGGACACCCAGGGAAATGCATCCAAACGGTGAAAAAAACACTTTGAAAATAGTTTGAAATGGTTCGCCCACTCTTCCCCGGGATTCATGCCCAGGGCTGTGGAAGTGTCCCTGGGCACGTTCGAGCTTCGAGCGTCTTCCCCCCTGAAAAAAAAAAAACTTCCATATTTCCACCCCACGCTGCCCAGGGAAGGTAGCCCGGGCCCGAGGTAGGTCACCCCCGGGTCCGGGGCACTGCGCCCCCCGCAGGACACCCAGGGAAATGCATCCAAACGGTGAAAAAAACACTGAAAACAGTTTGAAATCGTTCACCCACTCGTCCCCGGGATTCATGCCCAGGGCTGTGGAAGTGTCCCTGGGAACTTCCGAGCGTCTTCCCCCCCGGAAAAAAAACTTCCAGATTTTCACCCCACGCTGCCTGAGGAAGGTAGCCCGGGTCCAGGGGAGGTCACCCCCGGGTCCATGGCACTGCGCCCCCAACAGGACACCCAGTGAAATGCATCCAAATGGTGAAAAAAACACTGAAAACAGTTTGAAATTGTTCACCCACTCGTCCCCGGGATTCATGCCCAGGGCTGTGGAAGTGTCCCTGGGCACTTCCGAGCGTCTTCCCCCCGGGAAAAAAAAAAACTTCCAGATTTCCACCCCACGCTACCCAGGGAAGGTAGCCCGGGCCCGAGGTAGGTCACCCCCGGGTCCGGGGCACTGCGACCCCCGCAGGACACCCAGGGAAATGCATCCAAACGGTGAAAAAAACACTTTGAAAATAGTTTGAAATGGTTCGCCCACTCTTCCCCGGGATTCATGCCCAGGGCTGTGGAAGTGTCCCTGGGCACGTTCGAGCTTCGAGCGTCTTCCCCCCTGAAAAAAAAAAAACTTCCATATTTCCACCCCACGCTGCCCGGGGAAGAAAGCACAGGCCCGGGGGAGGTCACCGCCGGGTCCGGGGCACTGCGCCCCCCGCAGGAAACCCAGTGAAATGCATCCAAATGGTGAAAAAAACACTGAAAACAGTTTGAAATTGTTCACCCACTCGTCCCCGGGATTCATGCCCAGGGCTGTGGAAGTGTCCCTGGGAACTTCCGAGCGTCTTCCCCCCGGGAAAAAAAAACTTCCAGATTTCCACCCCACGCTACCCAGGGAAGGTAGCCCGGGCCCGTGGTAGGTCACCCCCGGGTCCGGGGCACTGCGCCCCCCGCTGGACACCCAGGGAAATGCATCCAAACGGTGAAAAAAACACTTTGAAAACAGTTTGAAATTGTCCACCCACTCTTCCCCGGGATTCATGCCCAGGGCTGTGGAAGTGTCCCTAGGCACGTTTGAGCGTCTTCCCCCTGAAAAAAAAAACTTCCATATTTTCACCCCACGCTGCCCGGGGAAGGTAGCCCGGGTCCAGGGGAGGTCACCCCCGGGTCCATGGCACTGCGCCCCCAACAGGACACCCAGTGAAATGCATCCAAATGGTGAAAAAAACACAAAACAGTTTGAAATTGTTCACCCACTCGTCCCCGGGATTCATGCCCAGGGCTGTGGAAGTGTCCCTGGGAACTTCCGAGCGTCTTCCCCCCGGGAAAAAAAAACTTCCAGATTTCCACCCCACGCTACCCAGGGAAGGTAGCCCGGGCCCGTGGTAGGTCACCCCCGGGTCCGGGGCACTGCGCCCCCCGCAGGACACCCAGGGAAATGCATCCAAACGGTGAAAAAAACACTTTGAAAACAGTTTGAAATTGTCCACCCACTCTTCCCCGGGATTCAAGCCCAGGGCTGTGGAAGTGTCCCTGGGCACGTTTGAGCGTCTTCCCCCCTGAAAAAAAAAAACTTCCATATTTTCACCCCACGCTGCCCGGGGAAGGTAGCCCGGGTCCAGGGGAGGTCACCCCCGGGTCCATGGCACTGCGCCCCCAACAGGACACCCAGTGAAATGCATCCAAATGGTGAAAAAAACACAAAACAGTTTGAAATTGTTCACCCACTCGTCCCCGGGATTCATGCCCAGGGCTGTGGAAGTGTCCCTGGGCACTTCCGAGCGTCTTCCCCCCGGGAAAAAAAACTTCCAGATTTCCACCCCACGCTACCCAGGGAAGGTAGCCCGGGCCCCAGGTAGGTCACCCCCGGGTCCGGGGCACTGCGCCCCCCGCAGGACACCCAGGGAAATGCATCCAAACGGTGAAAAAAAACCTTTGAAAATAGTTTGAAATGGTTCGCCCACTCTTCCCCGGGATCATGCCCAGGGCTGTGGAAGTGTCCCTGGGCACGTTCGAGCGTCTTCCCCCCTGAAAAAAAAAACTTCCATATTTCCACCCCACGCTGCCCGGGGAAGAAAGCACGGGCCCGGGGGAGGTCACCGCCGGGTCCGGGGCACTGCGCCCCCCGCAGGAAACCCAGTGAAATGCATCCAAATGGTGAAAAAAACACTGAAAACAGTTTGAAATTGTTCACCCACTCGTCCCCGGGATTCATGCCCAGGGCTGTGGAAGTGTCCCTGGGCACGTTTGAGCGTCTTCCCCCCTGAAAAAAAAAAACTTCCATATTTTCACCCCACGCTGCCCGGGGAAGGTAGCCCGGGTCCAGGGGAGGTCACCCCCGGGTCCATGGCACTGCGCCCCCAACAGGACACCCAGTGAAATGCATCCAAATGGTGAAAAAAAACACAAAACAGTTTGAAATTGTTCACCCACTCGTCCCCGGGATTCATGCCCAGGGCTGTGGAAGTGTCCCTGTGCACTTCCGAGCGTCTTCCCCCCGGGAAAAAAAACTTCCAGATTTCCACCCCACGCTACCCAGGGAAGGTAGCCCGGGCCCCAGGTAGGTCACCCCCGGGTCCGGGGCACTGCGCCCCCCGCAGGACACCCAGGGAAATGCATCCAAACGGTGAAAAAAACACTTTGAAAATAGTTTGAAATGGTTCGCCCACTCTTCCCCGGGATTCATGCCCAGGGCTGTGGAAGTGTCCCTGGGCACGTTCGAGCGTCTTCCCCCCTGAAAAAAAACCTTCCATATTTCCACCCCACGCTGCCCGGGGAAGAAAGAACGGGCCCGGGGGAGGTCACCCCCGGGTCCGGGGCACTGCGCCCCCCGCAGGACACCCAGGGAAATGCATCCAAACGGTGAAAAAAACACTGAAAACAGTTTGAAATTGTTCACCCACTCTTCCCCGGGATTCATGCCAAGGGCTGTGGAAGTGTCCCTGGGCACGTTTGAGCGTCTTCCCCCCTGAAAAAAAAAAACTTCCATATTTTCACCCCACGCTACCTGGGGAAGGTAGCCCGGGTCCAGGGGAGGTCACCCCCGGGTCCATGGCACTGCGCCCCCAACAGGACACCCAGTGAAATGCATCCAAATGGTGAAAAAAACACTGAAAACAGTTTGAAATTGTTCACCCACTCGTCCCCGGGATTCATGCCCAGGGCTGTGGAAGTGTCCCTGGGCACTTCCGAGCGTCTTCCCCCGGGAAAAAAAAAAAACTTCCAGATTTCCACCCCACGCTACCCAGGGAAGGTAGCCCGGGCCCGAGGTAGGTCACACCCGGGTCCGGGGCACTGCGCCCCCCGCAGGAAACCCAGTGAAATGCATCCAAATGGTGAAAAAAACACTGAAAACAGTTTGAAATTGTTCACCCACTCCTCCCCGGGATTCATCCCCAGGGCTGTGGAAGTGTCCCTGGGCACGTTTGAGCGTCTTCCCCCCTGAAAAAAAAAACTTCCATATTTTCACCCCACGCTGCCCGGGGAAGGTAGCCCGGGTCCAGGGGAGGTCACCCCCGGGTCCATGGCACTGCGCCCCCAACAGGACACCCAGTGAAATGCATCCAAATGGTGAAAAAAACACTGAAAACAGTTTGAAATTGTTCACCCACTCGTCCCCGGGATTCATGCCCAGGGCTGTGGAAGTGTCCCTGGGCACTTCCGAGCGTCTTCCCCCCGGGAAAAAAAACTTCCAGATTTACACCCCACGCTACCCAGGGAAGGTAGCCCGGGCCCGAGGTAGGTCACCCCCGGGTCCGGGGCACTGCGCCCCCCGCATGACACCCAGGGAAATGCATCCAAACGGTGAAAAAAACAGTTTGAAAATAGTTTGAAATGGTTCGCCCACTCTTCCCCGGGATTCATGCCCAGGGCTGTGGAAGTGTCCCTGGGCACGTTCGAGCGTCTTCCCCCCTGAAAAAAAACCTTCCATATTTCCACCCCACGCTGCCCGGGGAAGAAAGAACGGGCCCGGGGGAGGTCACCCCCGGGTCCGGGGCACTGCGCCCCCCGCAGGACACCCAGGGAAATGCATCCAAACGGTGAAAAAAACACTGAAAACAGTTTGAAATTGTTCACCCACTCTTCCCCGGGATTCATGCCAAGGGCTGTGGAAGTGTCCCTGGGCACGTTTGAGCGTCTTCCCCCCTGAAAAAAAAAACTTCCATATTTTCACCCCACGCTACCTGGGGAAGGTAGCCCGGGTCCAGGGGAGGTCACCCCCGGGTCCATGGCACTGCGCCCCCAACAGGACACCCAGTGAAATGCATCCAAATGGTGAAAAAAACACTGAAAACAGTTTGAAATTGTTCACCCACTCGTCCCCGGGATTCATGCCCAGGGCTGTGGAAGTGTCCCTGGGCACTTCCGAGCGTCTTCCCCCGGGAAAAAAAAAAAACTTCCAGATTTCCACCCCACGCTACCCAGGGAAGGTAGCCCGGGCCCGAGGTAGGTCACACCCGGGTCCGGGGCACTGCGCCCCCGCAGGAAACCCAGTGAAATGCATCCAAATGGTGAAAAAAACACTGAAAACAGTTTGAAATTGTTCACCCACTCGTCCCCGGGATTCATCCCCAGGGCTGTGGAAGTGTCCCTGGGCACGTTTGAGCGTCTTCCCCCCTGAAAAAAAAAACTTCCATATTTTCACCCCACGCTGCCCGGGGAAGGTAGCCCGGGTCCAGGGGAGGTCACCCCCGGGTCCATGGCACTGCGCCCCCAACAGGACACCCAGTGAAATGCATCCAAATGGTGAAAAAAACACTGAAAACAGTTTGAAATTGTTCACCCACTCGTCCCCGGGATTCATGCCCAGGGCTGTGGAAGTGTCCCTGGGCACTTCCGAGCGTCTTCCCCCCGGGAAAAAAAACTTCCAGATTTACACCCCACGCTACCCAGGGAAGGTAGCCCGGGCCCGAGGTAGGTCACCCCCGGGTCCGGGGCACTGCGCCCCCCGCATGACACCCAGGGAAATGCATCCAAACGGTGAAAAAAACAGTTTGAAAATAGTTTGAAATGGTTCGCCCACTCTTCCCCGGGATTCATGCCCAGGGCTGTGGAAGTGTCCCTGGGCACGTTCGAGCGTCTTCCCCCCTGAAAAAAAAAACTTCCATATTTCCACCCCACGCTGCCCGGGGAAGAAAGCACGGGCCCGTGGGAGGTCACCCCCGGGTCCGGGGCACTGCGCCCCCCGCAGGACACCCAGGGAAATGCATCCAAACGGTGAAAAAAAAATGAAAATAGTTTGAAATCGTTCACCCACTCTTCCCCGGTATTCATGCCCAGGGCTGTGGAAGTGTCCCTTGGCACGTTCGAGCGTCCTCCCCCCTGAAAAAAAACTTTCATATTTCCACCCCACGCTACTCATGGAAGGTAGCCGAGGCCCGGGGGACTTAACCCCCGGGTCCGGGGCACTGCGCCCCCCGCAGGACACCCGGGGAAATGCATCCAAATGGTGAAAAAAACACTGAAAACAGTTTGAAATTGTTCACCCACTCATCCCCGGGATTCATGCCCAGGGCTGTGGAAGTGTCCCTGGGCACTTCCGAGCGTCTTCCCCCCCGGGAAAAAAAACTTCCAGATTTCCACCCCACGCTACCCAGGGAAGGTAGCCCGGGCCCGAGGTAGGTCACCCCCGGGTCCGGGGCACTGCGCCCCCCGCAGGACACCCAGGGAAATGCATCCAAACGGTGAAAAAAACACTTTGAAAATAGTTTGAAATGGTTCGCCCACTCTTCCCCGGGATTCATGCCCAGGGCTGTGGAAGTGTCCCTGGGCACGTTCGAGCATCTTCCCCCTGAAAAAAAAACTTCCATATTTTCACCCCACGCTGCCTGGGGAAGGTAGCCCGGGTCCAGGGGAGGTCACCCCCGGGTCCATGGCACTGCGCCCCCAACAGGACACCCAGTGAAATTCATCCAAATGGTGAAAAAAACACTGAAAACAGTTTGAAATTGTTCACCCACTCGTCCCCGGGATTCATGCCCAGGGCTGTGGAAGTGTCCCTGGGAACTTCCGAGCGTCTTCCTCCCCGGGAAAAAAAACTTCCAGATTTCCACCCCACGCTACCCAGGGAAGGTAGCCCGGGCCCAGGGGAGGTCACCCCCGGGTCCATGGCACTGCGCCCCCAACAGGACACCCAGTGAAATGCATCCAAATGGTGAAAAAAACACTTTGAAAATAGTTTGAAATGGTTCGCCCACTCTTCCCCGGGATTCATGCCCAGGGCTGTGGAAGTGTCCCTGGGCACGTTCGAGCGTCTTCCCCCCTGAAAAAAAAAAAAATTCCATATTTCCATCCCACGCTGCCCGGGGAAGAAAGCACGGGCCCGGGGGAGGTCACCCCCGGGTCCGGGGCACTGCGCCCCCCGCAGGAAACCCAGTGAAATGCATCCAAATGGTGAAAAAAACACTGAAAACAGTTTGAAATTGTTCACCCACTCGTCCCCGGGATTCATGCCCAGGGCTGTGGAAGTGTCCCTGGGCACGTTTGAGCGTCTTCCCCCCTGAAAAAAAAAAACTTCCATATTTCCACCCCACGCTGCCTGGGGAAGGTAGCCCGGGTCCAGGGGAGGTCACCCCCGGGTCCATGGCACTGCGCCCCCAACAGGACACCCAGTGAAATTCATCCAAATGGTGAAAAAAACACTGAAAACAGTTTGAAATTGTTCACCCACTCGTCCCCGGGATTCATGCCCAGGGCTGTGGAAGTGTCCCTGGGAACTTCCGAGCGTCTTCCTCCCCGGGAAAAAAAACTTCCAGATTTCCACCCCACGCTACCCAGGAAAGGTAGCCCGGGCCCAGGGGAGGTCACCCCCGGGTCCATGGCACTGCGCCCCCAACAGGACACCCAGTGAAATGCATCCAAATGGTGAAAAAAACACTTTGAAAATAGTTTGAAATGGTTCGCCCACTCTTCCCCGGGATTCATGCCCAGGGCTGTGGAAGTGTCCCTGGGCACGTTCGAGCATCTTCCCCCTGAAAAAAAAAAACTTCCATATTTCCACCCCACGCTGCCCGGGGAAGAAAGCACGGGCCCGGGGGAGGTCACCCCCGGGTCCGGGGCACTGCGCCCCCCGCAGGACACCCAGTGAAATGCATCCAAATGGTGAAAAAAACACAAAACAGTTTGAAATTGTTCACCCACTCGTCCCCGGGATTCATGCCCAGGGCTGTGGAAGTGTCCCTGGGAACTTCCGAGCGTCTTCCCCCCGGGAAAAAAAACTTCCAGATTTCCACCCCACGCTACCCAGGGAAGGTAGCCCGGGCCCGTGGTAGGTCACCCCCGGGTCCGGGGCACTGCGCCCCCCGCAGGACACCCAGGGAAATGCATCCAAACGGTGAAAAAAACACTTTGAAAATAGTTTGAAATGGTTCGCCCACTCTTCCCCGGGATTCATGCCCAGGGCTGTGGAAGTGTCCCTGGGCACGTTCGAGCGTCTTCCCCCCTGAAAAAAAAAAACTTCCATATTTCCACCCCACGCTGCCCGGGGAAGAAAGCACGGGCCCGGGGGAGGTCACCCCCGGGTCCGGGGCACTGCGCCCCCCGCAGGACACCCAGGGAAATGCATCCAAATGGTGAAAAAAAACTGAAAATAGTTTGAAATCGTTCACCCACTCTTCCCCGGTATTCATGCCCAGGGCTGTGGAAGTGTCCCTTGGCACGTTCGAGCGTCCTCCCCCTGAAAAAAAACTTTCATATTTCCACCCCACGCTACCCAGGGAAGGTAGCCCGGGCCCGAGGTAGGTCACCCCCGGGTCCGGGGCACTGCGCCCCTCGCAGGACACCCAGGGAAATGCATCCAAACGGTGAAAAAAACACTGAAAACAGTTTGAAATTGTTCACCCACTCGTCCCCGAGATTCATGCCCAGGGCTGTGGAAGTGTCCCTGGGAACTTCCGAGCGTCTTCCCCCCCGGGAAAAAAAAAAACTTCCAGATTTCCACCCCACGCTACCCAGGGAAGGTAGCCCGGGCCCGGGGTAGGTCACCCCCGGGTCCGGGGCACTGCGCCCCCCGCAGGACACCCAGGGAAATGCATCCAAACGGTGAAAAAAACACTGGAAACAGTTTGAAATTGTTCACCCACTCTTCCCCGGGATTCATGCCCAGGGCTGTGGAAGTGTCCCTGGGCACGTTTGAGCGTCTTCCCCCCTGAAAAAAAAAACTTCCATATTTTCACCCCACGCTGCCTGGGGAAGGTAGCCCGGGTCCAGGGGAGGTCACCCCCGGGTCCATGGCACTGCGCCCCCAACAGGACACCCAGTGAAATGCATCCAAATGGTGAAAAAAACACTGAAAACAGTTTGAAATTGTTCACCCACTCGTCCCCGGGATTCATGCCCAGGGCTGTGGAAGTGTCCCTGGGAACTTCCGAGCGTCTTCCCCCCCGGGAAAAAAAACTTCCAGATTTCCACCCCACGCTACCCAGGGAAGGTAGCCCGGGCCCAGGGGAGGTCACCCCCGGGTCCATGGCACTGCGCCCCCAACAGGACACCCAGTGAAATGCATCCAAATGGTGAAAAAAACACTTTGAAAATAGTTTGAAATGGTTCGCCCACTCTTCCCCGGGATTCATGCCCAGGGCTGTGGAAGTGTCCCTGGGCACGTTCGAGCGTCTTCCCCCCTGAAAAAAAAAAAACTTCCATATTTCCACCCCACGCTGCCCGGGGAAGAAAGCACGGGCCCGGGGGAGGTCACCCCCGGGTCCGGGGCACTGCGCCCCCCGCAGGACACCCAGTGAAATGCATCCAAATGGTGAAAAAAACACAAAACAGTTTGATTGTTCACCCACTCGTCCCCGGGATTCATGCCCAGGGCTGTGGAAGTGTCCCTGGGCACTTCCGAGCGTCTTCCCCCCGGGAAAAAAAACTTCCAGATTTCCACCCCACGCTACCCAGTGAAGGTAGCCCGGGCCCCAGGTAGGTCACCCCCGGGTCCGGGGCACTGCGTTTCCCGCAGGACACCCAGGGAAATGCATCCAAACGGTGAAAAAAACACTTTGAAAATAGTTTGAAATGGTTCGCCCACTCTTCCCCGGGATTCATGCCCAGGGCTGTGGAAGTGTCCCTGGGCACGTTCGAGCGTCTTCCCCCCTGAAAAAAAAAAAACTTCCATATTTCCACCCCACGCTGCCCGGGGAAGAAAGCACGGGCCCGGGGGAGGTCACCGCCGGGTCCGGGGCACTGCGCCCCCTACAGGAAACCCAGTGAAATGCATCCAAATGGTAAAAAAAAAATACTGAAAACAGTTTGAAATTGTTCACCCACTCGTCCCCGGGATTCATGCCCAGGGCTGTGGAAGTGTCCCTGGGAACTTCCGAGCGTCTTCCCCCCGGGAAAAAAAACTTCCAGATTTCCACCCCACGCTACCCAGGGAAGGTAGCCCGGGCCCGTGGTAGGTCACCCCCGGGTCCGGGGCACTGCGCCCCCCGCAGGACACCCAGGGAAATGCATCCAAACGGTGAAAAAAACACTTTGAAAACAGTTTGAAATTGTCCACCCACTCTTCCCCGGGATTTATGCCCAGGGCTGTGGAAGTGTCCCTGGGCACGTTCGAGCGTCTTCCCCCCTGAAAAAAAAAAACTTCCATATTTCCACCCCACGCTGCCCGGGGAAGAAAGCACGGGCCCGGGGGAGGTCACCGCCGGGTCCGGGGCACTGCGCCCCCTACAGGAAACCCAGTGAAATGCATCCAAATGGTGAAAAAAACACTGAAAACAGTTTGAAATTGTTCACCCACTCGTCCCCGGGATTCATGCCCAGGGCTGTGGAAGTGTCCCTGGGAACTTCCGAGCGTCTTCCCCCCGGGAAAAAAAACTTCCAGATTTACACCCCACGCTACCCAGGGAAGGTAGCCCGGGCCCAGGGGAGGTCACCCCCGGGTCCATGGCACTGCGCCCCCAACAGGACATCCAGGGAAATGCATCCAAACGGTGAAAAAAAACACTTTGAAAATAGTTTGAAATGGTTCGCCCACTCTTCCCCGGGATTCATGACCAGGGCTGTGGAAGTGTCCCTGGGCACGTTCGAGCGTCTTCCCCCCTGAAAAAAAAAAACTTCCATATTTCCACCCCACGCTGCCCGGGGAAGAAAGCACGGGCCCGGGGGAGGTCACCCCCGGGTCCGGGGCACTGCGCCCCCCGCAGGACACCCAGGGAAATGCATCCAAATGGTGAAAAAAACACAAAACAGTTTGAAATTGTTCACCCACTCGTCCCCGGGATTCATGCCCAGGGCTGTGGAAGTGTCCCTGGGCACTTCCGAGCGTCTTCCCCCGGGAAAAAAAACTTCCAGATTTCCACCCCACGCTACCCAGGGAAGGTAGCCCGGGCCCCAGGTAGGTCACCCCCGGGTCCGGGGCACTGCGTTTCCCGCAGGACACCCAGGGAAATGCATCCAAACGGTGAAAAAAACACTTTGAAAATAGTTTGAAATGGTTCGCCCACTCTTCCCCGGGATTCATGCCCAGGGCTGTGGAAGTGTCCCTGGGCACGTTCGAGCGTCTTCCCCCCTGAAAAAAAAAACTTCCATATTTCCACCCCACGCTGCCCGGGGAAGAAAGCACGGGCCCGGGGGAGGTCACCGCCGGGTCCGGGGCACTGCGCCCCCTACAGGAAACCCAGTGAAATGCATCCAAATGGTGAAAAAAACACTGAAAACAGTTTGAAATTGTTCACCCACTCGTCCCCGGGATTCATGCCCAGGGCTGTGGAAGTGTCCCTGGGAACTTCCGAGCGTCTTCCCCCCGGGAAAAAAAACTTCCAGATTTCCACCCCACGCTACCCAGGGAAGGTAGCCCGGGCCCGTGGTAGGTCACCCCCGGGTCCGGGGCACTGCGCCCCCCGCAGGACACCCAGGGAAATGCATCCAAACGGTGAAAAAAACACTTTGAAAATAGTTTGAAATGGTTCGCCCACTCTTCCCCGGGATTCATGCCCAGGGCTGTGGAAGTGTCCCTGGGCACGTTCGAGCGTCTTCCCCCCTGAAAAAAAAAAACTTCCATATTTCCACCCCACGCTGCCCGGGGAAGAAAGCACGGGCCCGGGGGAGGTCACCCCCGGGTCCGGGGCACTGCGCCCCCCGCAGGAAACCCAGTGAAATGCATCCAAATGGTGAAAAAAACACTGAAAACAGTTTGAAATTGTTCACACACTCGTCCCCGGGATTCATGCCCAGGGCTGTGGAAGTGTCCCTGGGCACGTTTGAGCGTCTTCCCCCCTGAAAAAAAAAAAACTTCCATATTTTCACCCCACGCTGCCCGGGGAAGGTAGCCCGGGTCCAGGGGAGGTCACCCCCCGGGTCCATGGCACTGCGCCCCTAACAGGACACCCAGTGAAATGCATCCAAATGGTGAAAAAAACACTTTGAAAATAGTTTGAAATTGTTCACCCACTCGTCCCCGGGATTCATGCCCAGGGCTGTGGAAGTGTCCCTGGGCACGTTCGAGCGTCTTCCCCCCTGAAAAAAAAAACTTCCATATTTCCACCCCACGCTGCCCGGGGAAGAAAGCACGGGCCCGGGGGAGGTCACCCCCGGGTCCGGGGCATTGCGCCCCCCGCAGGACACCCAGGGAAATGCATCCAAATGGTGAAAAAAAACTGAAAATAGTTTGAAATCGTTCACCCACTCTTCCCCGGTATTCATGCCCAGGGCTGTGGAAGTGTCCCTTTACACGTTCGAGCGTCCTCCCCCCTGAAAAAAAACTTTCATATTTCCACCCCACGCTACCCAGGGAAGGTAGCCCGGGCCCGAGGTAGGTCACCCCCGGGTCCGGGGCACTGCGCCCCCCGCAGGACACCCAGGGAAATGCATCCAAACGGTGAAAAAAACACTGAAAACAGTTTGAAATCGTTCACCCACTCTTCCCCGGGATTTATGCCCAGGGCTGTGGAAGTGTCCCTGGGCACGTTCGAGCGTCTTCCCCCCTGAAAAAAAAAAACTTCCATATTTCCACCCCACGCTGCCCGGGGAAGAAAGCACGGGCCCGGGGGAGGTCACCGCCGGGTCCGGGGCACTGCGCCCCCTACAGGAAACCCAGTGAAATGCATCCAAATGGTGAAAAAAACACTGAAAACAGTTTGAAATTGTTCACCCACTCGTCCCCGGGATTCATGCCCAGGGCTGTGGAAGTGTCCCTGGGCACTTCCGAGCGTCTTCCCCCCGGGAAAAAAAACTTCCAGATTTCCACCCCACGCTACCCAGGGAAGGTAGCCCGGGCCCGAGGTAGGTCACCCCCGGGTCCGGGGCACTGCGCCCCCCGCAGGACACCCAGGGAAATGCATCCAAACGGTGAAAAAAACACTTTGAAAATAGTTTGAAATGGTTCGCCCACTCTTCCCCGGGATTCATGCCCAGGGCTGTGGAAGTGTCCCTGGGCACGTTCGAGCGTCTTCCCCCCTGAAAAAAAAAACTTCCATATTTCCACCCCACGCTGCCCGGGGAAGAAAGCACGGGCCCGGGGGAGGTCACCCCCGGGTCCGGGGCACTGCGCCCCCCGCAGGACACCCAGGGAAATGCATCCAAATGGTGAAAAAAACACAAAACAGTTTGAAATTGTTCACCCACTCGTCCCCGGGATTCATGCCCAGGGCTGTGGAAGTGTCCCTGGGCACTTCCGAGCGTCTTCCCCCCGGGAAAAAAAACTTCCAGATTTCCACCCCACGCTACCCAGGGAAGGTAGCCCGGGCCCCAGGTAGGTCACCCCCGGGTCCGGGGCACTGCGTTTCCCGCAGGACACCCAGGGAAATGCATCCAAACGGTGAAAAAAACACTTTGAAAATAGTTTGAAATGGTTCGCCCACTCTTCCCCGGGATTCATGCCCAGGGCTGTGGAAGTGTCCCTGGGCACGTTCGAGCGTCTTCCCCCCTGAAAAAAAAAAACTTCCATATTTCCACCCCACGCTGCCCGGGGAAGAAAGCACGGGCCCGGGGGAGGTCACCGCCGGGTCCGGGGCACTGCGCCCCCTACAGGAAACCCAGTGAAATGCATCCAAATGGTGAAAAAAACACTGAAAACAGTTTGAAATTGTTCACCCACTCGTCCCCGGGATTCATGCCCAGGGCTGTGGAAGTGTCCCTGGGAACTTCCGAGCGTCTTCCCCCCGGGAAAAAAAACTTCCAGATTTCCACCCCACGCTACCCAGGGAAGGTAGCCCGGGCCCGTGGTAGGTCACCCCCGGGTCCGGGGCACTGCGCCCCCCACAGGACACCCTGGGAAATGCATCCAAACGGTGAAAAAAACACTTTGAAAATAGTTTGAAATGGTTCGCCCACTCTTCCCCGGGATTCATGCCCAGGGCTGTGGAAGTGTCCCTGGGCACGTTCGAGCGTCTTCCCCCCTGAAAAAAAAACTTCCATATTTCCACCCCACGCTGCCCGGGGAAGAAAGCACGGGCCCGGGGGAGGTCACCCCCGGGTCCGGGGCACTGCGCCCCCCGCAGGAAACCCAGTGAAATGCATCCAAATGGTGAAAAAAACACTGAAAACAGTTTGAAATTGTTCACCCACTCGTCCCCGGGATTCATGCCCAGGGCTGTGGAAGTGTCCCTGGGCACGTTTGAGCGTCTTCCCCCCTGAAAAAAAAAAACTTCCATATTTTCACCCCACGCTGCCCGGGGAAGGTAGCCCGGGTCCAGGGGAGGTCACCCCCGGGTCCATGGCACTGCGCCCCTAACAGGACACCCAGTGAAATGCATCCAAATGGTGAAAAAAACACTTTGAAAATAGTTTGAAATGGTTCGCCCACTCTTCCCCGGGATTCATGCCCAGGGCTGTGGAAGTGTCCCTGGGCACGTTCGAGCGTCTTCCCCCCTGAAAAAAAAAAACTTCCATATTTCCACCCCACGCTGCCCGGGGAAGAAAGCACGGGCCCGGGGGAGGTCACCCCCGGGTCCGGGGCACTGCGCCCCCCGCAGGACACCCAGGGAAATGCATCCAAATGGTGAAAAAAAACTGAAAATAGTTTGAAATCGTTCACCCACTCTTCCCCGGTATTCATGCCCAGGGCTGTGGAAGTGTCCCTTTACACGTTCGAGCGTCCTCCCCCCTGAAAAAAAACTTTCATATTTCCACCCCACGCTACCCAGGGAAGGTAGCCCGGGCCCGAGGTAGGTCACCCCCGGGTCCGGGGCACTGCGCCCCCCGCAGGACACCCAGGGAAATGCATCCAAACGGTGAAAAAAACACTGAAAACAGTTTGAAATCGTTCACCCACTCTTCCCCGGGATTTATGCCCAGGGCTGTGGAAGTGTCCCTGGGCACGTTCGAGCGTCTTCCCCCCTGAAAAAAAAAAACTTCCATATTTCCACCCCACGCTGCCCGGGGAAGAAAGCACGGGCCCGGGGGAGGTCACCGCCGGGTCCGGGGCACTGCGCCCCCTACAGGAAACCCAGTGAAATGCATCCAAATGGTGAAAAAAACACTGAAAACAGTTTGAAATTGTTCACCCACTCGTCCCCGGGATTCATGCCCAGGGCTGTGGAAGTGTCCCTGGGCACTTCCGAGCGTCTTCCCCCCGGGAAAAAAAACTTCCAGATTTCCACCCCACGCTACCCAGGGAAGGTAGCCCGGGCCCGAGGTAGGTCACCCCCGGGTCCGGGGCACTGCGCCCACCGCAGGACACCCAGGGAAATGCATCCAAACGGTGAAAAAAACACTGAAAATAGTTTGAAATGGTTCGCCCACTCTTCCCCGGGATTCATGCCCAGGGCTGTGGAAGTGTCCCTGGGCACGTTCGAGCATCTTCCCCCCTGAAAAAAAAACTTCCATATTTCCACCCCACGCTGCCCGGGGAAGAAAGCACGGGCCCGGGGGAGGTCACCCCCGGGTCCGGGGCACTGCGCCCCCCGCAGGACACCCAGGGAAATGCATCCAAATGGTGAAAAAAACACAAAACAGTTTGAAATTGTTCACCCACTCGTCCCCGGGATTCATGCCCAGGGCTGTGGAAGTGTCCCTGGGCACTTCCGAGCGTCTTCCCCCCGGGAAAAAAACTTCCAGATTTCCACCCCACGCTACCCAGGGAAGGTAGCCCGGGCCCCAGGTAGGTCACCCCGGGTCCGGGGCACTGCGTTTCCCACAGGACACCCAGGGAAATGCATCCAAACGGTGAAAAAAACACTTTGAAAATAGTTTGAAATGGTTCGCCCACTCTTCCCCGGGATTCATGCCCAGGGCTGTGGAAGTGTCCCTGGGCACGTTCGAGCGTCTTCCCCCCTGAAAAAAAAAAACTTCCATATTTCCACCCCACGCTGCCCGGGGAAGAAAGCACGGGCCCGGGGGAGGTCACCGCCGGGTCCGGGGCACTGCGCCCCCTACAGGAAACCCAGTGAAATGCATCCAAATGGTGAAAAACACACTGAAAACAGTTTGAAATTGTTCACCCACTCGTCCCCGGGATTCATGCCCAGGGCTGTGGAAGTGTCCCTGGGAACTTCCGAGCGTCTTCCCCCCGGGAAAAAAAACTTCCAGATTTCCACCCCACGCTACCCAGGGAAGGTAGCCCGGGCCCGTGGTAGGTCACCCCCGGGTCCGGGGCACTGCGCCCCCCGCAGGACACCCAGGGAAATGCATCCAAACGGTGAAAAAAACACTTTGAAAATAGTTTGAAATGGTTCGCCCACTCTTCCCCGGGATTCATGCCCAGGGCTGTGGAAGTGTCCCTGGGCACGTTCGAGCGTCTTCCCCCCTGAAAAAAAAAAACTTCCATATTTCCACCCCACGCTGCCCGGGGAAGAAAGCACGGGCCCGGGGGAGGTCACCCCCGGGTCCAGGGCACTGCGCCCCCCGCAGGAAACCCAGTGAAATGCATCCAAATGGTGAAAAAAACACTGAAAACAGTTTGAAATTGTTCACCCACTCGTCCCCGGGATTCATGCCCAGGGCTGTGGAAGTGTCCCTGGGCACGTTTGAGCGTCTTCCCCCCTGAAAAAAAAAAACTTCCATATTTTCACCCCACGCTGCCCGGGGAAGGTAGCCCGGGTCCAGGGGAGGTCACCCCCGGGTCCATGGCACTGCGCCCCCAACAGGACACCCAGTGAAATGCATCCAAATGGTGAAAAAAACACTTTAAAAATAGTTTGAAATGGTTCGCCCACTCTTCCCCGGGATTCATGCCCAGGGCTGTGGAAGTGTCCCTGGGCACGTTCGAGCGTCTTCCCCCCTGAAAAAAAAAAACTTCCATATTTCCACCCCACGCTGCCCGGGGAAGAAAGCACGGGCCCGGGGGAGGTCACCCCCGGGTCCGGGGCACTGCGCCCCCCGCAGGACACCCAGGGAAATGCATCCAAATGGTGAAAAAAAACTGAAAATAGTTTGAAATCGTTCACCCACTCTTCCCCGGTATTCATGCCCAGGGCTGTGGAAGTGTCCCTTGGCACGTTCGAGCGTCCTCCCCCCTGAAAAAAAACTTTCATATTTCCACCCCACGCTACCCAGGGAAGGTAGCCCGGGCCCGAGGTAGGTCACCCCCGGGTCCGGGGCACTGCGCCCCCCGCAGGACACCCAGGGAAATGCATCCAAACGGTGAAAAAAACACTGAAAACAGTTTGAAATCGTTCACCCACTCTTCCCCGGTATTCATGCCCAGGGCTGTGGAAGTGTCCCTTGGCACGTTCGAGCGTCCTCCCCCCTGAAAAAAAACTTTCATATTTCCACCCCACGCTACCCAGGGAAGGTAGCCCGGGCCCGGGGTAGGTCACCCCCGGGTCCGGGGCACTGCGCCCCCCGCAGGACACCCAGGGAAATGCATCCAAACGGTGAAAAAAACACTGGAAACAGTTTGAAATTGTTCACCCACTCTTCCCCGGGATTCATGCCCAGGGCTGTGGAAGTGTCCCTGGGCACGTTCGAGCGTCTTCCCCCCTGAAAAAAAAACTTCCATATTTCCACCCCACGCTGCCCGGGGAAGAAAGCACGGGCCCGGGGGAGGTCACCCCCGGGTCCGGGGCACTGCGCCCCCCGCAGGAAACCCAGTGAAATGCATCCAAATGGTGAAAAAAACACTGAAAACAGTTTGAAATTGTTCACCCACTCGTCCCAGGGATTCATGCCCAGGGCTGTGGAAGTGTCCCTGGGCACGTTTGAGCGTCTTCCCCCCTGAAAAAAAAAAACTTCCATATTTTCACCCCACGCTGCCCGGGGAAGGTAGCCCGGGTCCAGGGGAGGTCACCCCCGGGTCCATGGCACTGCGCCCCCAACAGGACACCCAGTGAAATGCATCCAAATGGTGAAAAAAACACTTTGAAAATAGTTTGAAATGGTTCGCCCACTCTTCCCCGGGATTCATGCCCAGGGCTGTGGAAGTGTCCCTGGGCACGTTCGAGCGTCTTCCCCCCTGAAAAAAAAAAACTTCCATATTTCCACCCCACGCTGCCCGGGGAAGAAAGCACGGGCCCGGGGGAGGTCACCCCCGGGTCCGGGGCACTGCGCCCCCCGCAGGACACCCAGGGAAATGCATCCAAATGGTGAAAAAAAACTGAAAATAGTTTGAAATCGTTCACCCACTCTTCCCCGGTATTCATGCCCAGGGCTGTGGAAGTGTCCCTTGGCACGTTCGAGCGTCCTCCCCCCTGAAAAAAAACTTTCATATTTCCACCCCACGCTACCCAGGGAAGGTAGCCCGGGCCCGAGGTAGGTCACCCCCGGGTCCGGGGCACTGCGCCCCCCGCAGGACACCCAGGGAAATGCATCCAAACGGTGAAAAAAACACTGAAAACAGTTTGAAATCGTTCACCCACTCTTCCCCGGTATTCATGCCCAGGGCTGTGGAAGTGTCCCTTGGCACGTTCGAGCGTCCTCCCCCCTGAAAAAAAACTTTCATATTTCCACCCCACGCTACCCAGGGAAGGTAGCCCGGGCCCGGGGTAGGTCACCCCCGGGTCCGGGGCACTGCGCCCCCCGCAGGACACCCAGGGAAATGCATCCAAACGGTGAAAAAAACACTGGAAACAGTTTGAAATTGTTCACCCACTCTTCCCCGGGATTCATGCCCAGGGCTGTGGAAGTGTCCCTGGGCACGTTCGAGCGTCTTCCCCCCTGAAAAAAAAACTTCCATATTTCCACCCCACGCTGCCCGGGGAAGAAAGCACGGGCCCGGGGGAGGTCACCCCCGGGTCCGGGGCACTGCACCCCCCGCAGGAAACCCAGTGAAATGCATCCAAATGGTGAAAAAAACACTGAAAACAGTTTGAAATTGTTCACCCACTCGTCCCAGGGATTCATGCCCAGGGCTGTGGAAGTGTCCCTGGGCACGTTTGAGCGTCTTCCCCCCTGAAAAAAAAAAACTTCCATATTTTCACCCCACGCTGCCCGGGGAAGGTAGCCCGGGTCCAGGGGAGGTCACCCCCGGGTCCATGGCACTGCGCCCCCAACAGGACACCCAGTGAAATGCATCCAAATGGTGAAAAAAACACTTTGAAAATAGTTTGAAATGGTTCGCCCACTCTTCCCCGGGATTCATGCCCAGGGCTGTGGAAGTGTCCCTGGGCACGTTCGAGCGTCTTCCCCCCTGAAAAAAAAAAACTTCCATATTTCCACCCCACGCTGCCCGGGGAAGAAAGCACGGGCCCGGGGGAGGTCACCCCCGGGTCCGGGGCACTGCGCCCCCCGCAGGACACCCAGGGAAATGCATCCAAATGGTGAAAAAAAACTGAAAATAGTTTGAAATCGTTCACCCACTCTTCCCCGGTATTCATGCCCAGGGCTGTGGAAGTGTCCCTTGGCACGTTCGAGCGTCCTCCCCCCTGAAAAAAAACTTTCATATTTCCACCCCACGCTACCCAGGGAAGGTAGCCCGGGCCCGAGGTAGGTCACCCCCGGGTCCGGGGCACTGCGCCCCCCGCAGGACACCCAGGGAAATGCATCCAAACGGTGAAAAAAACACTGAAAACAGTTTGAAATCGTTCACCCACTCTTCCCCGGTATTCATGCCCAGGGCTGTGGAAGTGTCCCTTGGCACGTTCGAGCGTCCTCCCCCCTGAAAAAAAACTTTCATATTTCCACCCCACGCTACCCAGGGAAGGTAGCCCGGGCCCGGGGTAGGTCACCTCCGGGTCCGGGGCACTGCGCCCCCCGCAGGACACCCAGGGAAATGCATCCAAACGGTGAAAAAAACACTGGAAACAGTTTGAAATTGTTCACCCACTCTTCCCCGGGATTCATGCCCAGGGCTGTGGAAGTGTCCCTGGGCACGTTCGAGCGTCTTCCCCCCTGAAAAAAAAACTTCCATATTTCCACCCCACGCTGCCCGGGGAAGAAAGCACGGGCCCGGGGGAGGTCACCCCCGGGTCCGGGGCACTGCGCCCCCCGCAGGAAACCCAGTGAAATGCATCCAAATGGTGAAAAAAACACTGAAAACAGTTTGAAATTGTTCACCCACTCGTCCCAGGGATTCATGCCCAGGGCTGTGGAAGTGTCCCTGGGCACGTTTGAGCGTCTTCCCCCCTGAAAAAAAAAAACTTCCATATTTTCACCCCACGCTGCCCGGGGAAGGTAGCCCGGGTCCAGGGGAGGTCACCCCCGGGTCCATGGCACTGCGCCCCCAACAGGACACCCAGTGAAATGCATCCAAATGGTGAAAAAAACACTTTGAAAATAGTTTGAAATGGTTCGCCCACTCTTCCCCGGGATTCATGCCCAGGGCTGTGGAAGTGTCCCTGGGCACGTTCGAGCGTCTTCCCCCCTGAAAAAAAAAAACTTCCATATTTCCACCCCACGCTGCCCGGGGAAGAAAGCACGGGCCCGGGGGAGGTCACCCCCGGGTCCGGGGCACTGCGCCCCCCGCAGGACACCCAGGGAAATGCATCCAAATGGTGAAAAAAAACTGAAAATAGTTTGAAATCGTTCACCCACTCTTCCCCGGTATTCATGCCCAGGGCTGTGGAAGTGTCCCTTGGCACGTTCGAGCGTCCTCCCCCCTGAAAAAAAACTTTCATATTTCCACCCCACGCTACCCAGGGAAGGTAGCCCGGGCCCGAGGTAGGTCACCCCCGGGTCCGGGGCACTGCGCCCCCCGCAGGACACCCAGGGAAATGCATCCAAACGGTGAAAAAAACACTGAAAACAGTTTGAAATCGTTCACCCACTCTTCCCCGGTATTCATGCCCAGGGCTGTGGAAGTGTCCCTTGGCACGTTCGAGCGTCCTCCCCCCTGAAAAAAAACTTTCATATTTCCACCCCACGCTACCCAGGGAAGGTAGCCCGGGCCCGGGGTAGGTCACCCCCGGGTCCGGGGCACTGCGCCCCCCGCAGGACACCCAGGGAAATGCATCCAAACGGTGAAAAAAACACTGGAAACAGTTTGAAATTGTTCACCCACTCTTCCCCGGGATTCATGCCCAGGGCTGTGGAAGTGTCCCTGGGCACGTTCGAGCGTCTTCCCCCCTGAAAAAAAAACTTCCATATTTCCACCCCACGCTGCCCGGGGAAGAAAGCACGGGCCCGGGGGAGGTCACCCCCGGGTCCGGGGCACTGCGCCCCCCGCAGGAAACCCAGTGAAATGCATCCAAATGGTGAAAAAAACACTGAAAACAGTTTGAAATTGTTCACCCACTCGTCCCAGGGATTCATGCCCAGGGCTGTGGAAGTGTCCCTGGGCACGTTTGAGCGTCTTCCCCCCTGAAAAAAAAAAACTTCCATATTTTCACCCCACGCTGCCCGGGGAAGGTAGCCCGGGTCCAGGGGAGGTCACCCCCGGGTCCATGGCACTGCGCCCCCAACAGGACACCCAGTGAAATGCATCCAAATGGTGAAAAAAACACTTTGAAAATAGTTTGAAATGGTTCGCCCACTCTTCCCCGGGATTCATGCCCAGGGCTGTGGAAGTGTCCCTGGGCACGTTCGAGCGTCTTCCCCCCTGAAAAAAAAAAACTTCCATATTTCCACCCCACGCTACCCAGGGAAGGTAGCCCGGGCCCGAGGTAGGTCACCCCCGGGTCCGGGGCACTGCGCCCCCCGCAGGACACCCAGGGAAATGCATCCAAACGGTGAAAAAAACACTGAAAACAGTTTGAAATCGTTCACCCACTCTTCCCCGGTATTCATGCCCAGGGCTGTGGAAGTGTCCCTTGGCACGTTCGAGCGTCCTCCCCCCTGAAAAAAAACTTTCATATTTCCACCCCACGCTACCCAGGGAAGGTAGCCCGGGCCCGGGGTAGGTCACCCCCGGGTCCGGGGCACTGCGCCCCCCGCAGGACACCCAGGGAAATGCATCCAAACGGTGAAAAAAACACTGGAAACAGTTTGAAATTGTTCACCCACTCTTCCCCGGGATTCATGCCCAGGGCTGTGGAAGTGTCCCTGGGCACGTTCGAGCGTCTTCCCCCCTGAAAAAAAAACTTCCATATTTCCACCCCACGCTGCCCGGGGAAGAAAGCACGGGCCCGGGGGAGGTCACCCCCGGGTCCGGGGCACTGCGCCCCCCGCAGGAAACCCAGTGAAATGCATCCAAATGGTGAAAAAAACACTGAAAACAGTTTGAAATTGTTCACCCACTCGTCCCAGGGATTCATGCCCAGGGCTGTGGAAGTGTCCCTGGGCACGTTTGAGCGTCTTCCCCCCTGAAAAAAAAAAACTTCCATATTTTCACCCCACGCTGCCCGGGGAAGGTAGCCCGGGTCCAGGGGAGGTCACCCCCGGGTCCATGGCACTGCGCCCCCAACAGGACACCCAGTGAAATGCATCCAAATGGTGAAAAAAACACTTTGAAAATAGTTTGAAATGGTTCGCCCACTCTTCCCCGGGATTCATGCCCAGGGCTGTGGAAGTGTCCCTGGGCACGTTCGAGCGTCTTCCCCCCTGAAAAAAAAAAACTTCCATATTTCCACCCCACGCTGCCCGGGGAAGAAAGCACGGGCCCGGGGGAGGTCACCCCCGGGTCCGGGGCACTGCGCCCCCCGCAGGACACCCAGGGAAATGCATCCAAATGGTGAAAAAAAACTGAAAATAGTTTGAAATCGTTCACCCACTCTTCCCCGGTATTCATGCCCAGGGCTGTGGAAGTGTCCCTTGGCACGTTCGAGCGTCCTCCCCCCTGAAAAAAAACATTCATATTTCCACCCCACGCTACCCAGGGAAGGTAGCCCGGGCCCGAGGTAGGTCACCCCCGGGTCCGGGGCACTGCGCCCCCCGCAGGACACCCAGGGAAATGCATCCAAACGGTGAAAAAAACACTGGAAACAGTTTGAAATTGTTCACCCACTCTTCCCCGGGATTCATGCCCAGGGCTGTGAAAGTGTCCCTGGGCACGTTTGAGCGTCTTCCCCCCTGAAAAAAAAACTTCCATATTTTCACCCCACGCTGCCTGGGGAAGGTAGCCCGGGTCCAGGGGAGGTCACCCCCGGGTCCATGGCACTGCGCCCCCAACAGGACACCCAGTGAAATGCATCCAAATGGTGAAAAAAACACTGAAAACAGTTTGAAATTGTTCACCCACTCGTCCCCGGGATTCATGCCCAGGGCTGTGGAAGTGTCCCTGGGCACGTTTGAGCGTCTTCCCCCCTGAAAAAAAAACTTCCATATTTTCACCCCACGCTGCCCGGGGAAGGTAGCCCGGGTCCAGGGGAGGTCACCCCCGGGTCCATGGCACTGCGCCCCCAACAGGACACCCAGTGAAATGCATCCAAATGGTGAAAAAAACACAAAACAGTTTGAAATTGTTCACCCACTCGTCCCCGGGATTCATGCCCAGGGCTGTGGAAGTGTCCCTGGGCACTTCCGAGCGTCTTCCCCCCGGGAAAAAAAACTTCCAGATTTCCACCCCACGCTACCCAGGGAAGGTAGCCCGGGCCCCAGGTAGGTCACCCCCGGGTCCGGGGCACTGCGTTTCCCGCAGGACACCCAGGGAAATGCATCCAAACGGTGAAAAAAACACTGAAAATAGTTTGAAATGGTTCGCCCACTCTTCCCCGGGATTCATGCCCAGGGCTGTGGAAGTGTCCCTGGGCACGTTCGAGCGTCTTCCCCCCTGAAAAAAAAAAACTTCCATATTTCCACCCCACGCTGCCCGGGGAAGAAAGCACGGGCCCGGGGGAGGTCACCGCCGGGTCCGGGGCACTGCGCCCCCTACAGGAAACCCAGTGAAATGCATCCAAATGGTAAAAAAAACACTGAAAACAGTTTGAAATTGTTCACCCACTCGTCCCCGGGATTCATGCCCAGGGCTGTGGAAGTGTCCCTGGGAACTTCCGAGCGTCTTCCCCCCGGGAAAAAAAACTTCCAGATTTCCACCCCACGCTACCCAGGGAAGGTAGCCCGGGCCCGTGGTAGGTCACCCCCGGGTCCGGGGCACTGCGCCCCCCGCAGGACACCCAGGGAAATGCATCCAAACGGTGAAAAAAACACTTTGAAAATAGTTTGAAATGGTTCGCCCACTCTTCCCCGGGATTCATGCCCAGGGCTGTGGAAGTGTCCCTGGGCACGTTCGAGCGTCTTCCCCCCTGAAAAAAAAACTTCCATATTTCCACCCCACGCTGCCCGGGGAAGAAAGCACGGGCCCGGGGGAGGTCACCCCCGGGTCCGGGGCACTGCGCCCCCCGCAGGAAACCCAGTGAAATGCATCCAAATGGTGAAAAAAACACTGAAAACAGTTTGAAATTGTTCACCCACTCGTCCCCGGGATTCATGCCCAGGGCTGTGGAAGTGTCCCTGGGCACGTTTGAGCGTCTTCCCCCCTGAAAAAAAAAAACTTCCATATTTTCACCCCACGCTGCCCGGGGAAGGTAGCCCGGGTCCAGGGGAGGTCACCCCCGGGTCCATGGCACTGCGCCCCCACCAGGACACCCAGTGAAATGCATCCAAATGGTGAAAAAAACACTTTGAAAATAGTTTGAAATGGTTCGCCCACTCTTCCCCGGGATTCATGCCCAGGGCTGTGGAAGTGTCCCTGGGCACGTTCGAGCGTCTTCCTCCCTGAAAAAAAAAACTTCCATATTTCCACCCCACGCTGCCCGGGGAAGAAAGCACGGGCCCGGGGGAGGTCACCCCCGGGTCCGGGGCACTGCGCCCCCCGCAGGACACCCAGGGAAATGCATCCAAACGGTGAAAAAAAAACTGAAAACAGTTTGAAATCGTTCACCCACTCTTCCCCGGTATTCATGCCCAGGGCTGTGGAAGTGTCCCTTGGCACGTTCGAGCGTCCTCCCCCCTGAAAAAAAACTTTCATATTTCCACCCCACGCTACCCAGGGAAGGTAGCCCGGGCCCGAGGTAGGTCACCCCCGGGTCCGGGGCACTGCGCCCCCCGCAGGACACCCAGGGAAATGCATCCAAACGGTGAAAAAAACACTGAAAACAGTTTGAAATCGTTCACCCACTCTTCCCCGGTATTCATGCCCAGGGCTGTGGAAGTGTCCCTTGGCACGTTCGAGCGTCCTCCCCCCTGAAAAAAAACTTTCATATTTCCACCCCACGCTACCCAGGGAAGGAAGCCCGGGCCCGGGGTAGGTCACCCCCGGGTCCGGGGCACTGCGCCCCCCGCAGGACACCCAGGGAAATGCATCCAAACGGTGAAAAAAACACTGGAAACAGTTTGAAATTGTTCACCCACTCTTCCCCGGGATTCATGCCCAGGGCTGTGGAAGTGTCCCTGGGCACGTTCGAGCGTCTTCCCCCCTGAAAAAAAAACTTCCATATTTCCACCCCACGCTGCCCGGGGAAGAAAGCACGGGCCCGGGGGAGGTCACCCCCGGGTCCGGGGCACTGCGCCCCCCGCAGGAAACCCAGTGAAATGCATCCAAATGGTGAAAAAAACACTGAAAACAGTTTGAAATTGTTCACCCACTCGTCCCCGGGATTCATGCCCAGGGCTGTGGAAGTGTCCCTGGGCACGTTTGAGCGTCTTCCCCCCTGAAAAAAAAAAACTTCCATATTTTCACCCCACGCTGCCCGGGGAAGGTAGCCCGGGTCCAGGGGAGGTCACCCCCGGGTCCATGGCACTGCGCCCCCAACAGGACACCCAGTGAAATGCATCCAAATGGTGGAAAAAACACTTTGAAAATAGTTTGAAATGGTTCGCCCACTCTTCCCCGGGATTCATGCCCAGGGCTGTGGAAGTGTCCCTGGGCACGTTCGAGCGTCTTCCCCCCTGAAAAAAAAAACTTCCATATTTCCACCCCACGCTGCCCGGGGAAGAAAGCACGGGCCCGGGGGAGGTCACCCCCGTGTCCGGGGCACTGCGCCCCCCGCAGGACACCCAGGGAAATGCATCCAAATGGTGAAAAAAAACTGAAAATAGTTTGAAATCGTTCACCCACTCTTCCCCGGTATTCATGCCCAGGGCTGTGGAAGTGTCCCTTGGCACGTTCGAGCGTCCTCCCCCCTGAAAAAAAACTTTCATATTTCCACCCCACGCTACCCAGGGAAGGTAGCCCGGGCCCGGGGTAGGTCACCCCCGGGTCCGGGGCACTGCGCCCCCCGCAGGACACCCAGGGAAATGCATCCAAACGGTGAAAAAAACACTGGAAACAGTTTGAAATTGTTCACCCACTCTTCCCCGGGATTCATGCCCAGGGCTGTGGAAGTGTCCCTGGGCACGTTCGAGCGTCTTCCCCCCTGAAAAAAAAACTTCCATATTTCCACCCCACGCTGCCCGGGGAAGAAAGCACGGGCCCGGGGGAGGTCACCCCCGGGTCCGGGGCACTGCGCCCCCCGCAGGAAACCCAGTGAAATGCATCCAAATGGTGAAAAAAACACTGAAAACAGTTTGAAATTGTTCACCCACTCGTCCCCGGGATTCATGCCCAGGGCTGTGGAAGTGTCCCTGGGCACGTTTGAGCGTCTTCCCCCCTGAAAAAAAAAAACTTCCATATTTTCACCCCACGCTGCCCGGGGAAGGTAGCCCGGGTCCAGGGGAGGTCACCCCCGGGTCCATGGCACTGCGCCCCCAACAGGACACCCAGTGAAATGCATCCAAATGGTGGAAAAAACACTTTGAAAATAGTTTGAAATGGTTCGCCCACTCTTCCCCGGGATTCATGCCCAGGGCTGTGGAAGTGTCCCTGGGCACGTTCGAGCGTCTTCCCCCCTGAAAAAAAAAACTTCCATATTTCCACCCCACGCTGCCCGGGGAAGAAAGCACGGGCCCGGGGGAGGTCACCCCCGTGTCCGGGGCACTGCGCCCCCCGCAGGACACCCAGGGAAATGCATCCAAATGGTGAAAAAAAACTGAAAATAGTTTGAAATCGTTCACCCACTCTTCCCCGGTATTCATGCCCAGGGCTGTGGAAGTGTCCCTTGGCACGTTCGAGCGTCCTCCCCCCTGAAAAAAAACTTTCATATTTCCACCCCACGCTACCCATGGAAGGTAGCCCGGGCCCGAGGTAGGTCACCCCCGGGTCCGGGGCACTGCGCCCCCCGCAGGACACCCAGGGAAATGCATCCAAACGGTGAAAAAAACACTGAAAACAGTTTGAAATCGTTCACCCACTCTTCCCCGGTATTCATGCCCAGGGCTGTGGAAGTGTCCCTTGGCACGTTCGAGCGTCCTCCCCCCTGAAAAAAAACTTTCATATTTCCACCCCACGCTACCCAGGGAAGGTAGCCCGGGCCTGGGGTAGGTCACCCCCGGGTCCGGCGCACTGCGCCCCCCGCAGGACACCCAGGGAAATGCATCCAAACGGTGAAAAAAACACTGGAAACAGTTTGAAATTGTTCACCCACTCTTCCCCGGGATTCATGCCCAGGGCTGTGGAAGTGTCCCTGGGCACGTTTGAGCGTCTTCCCCCCTGAAAAAAAAACTTCCATATTTTCACCCCACGCTGCCTGGGGAAGGTAGCCTGGGTCCAGGGGAGGTCACCCCCGGGTCCATGGCACTGCGCCCCCAACAGGACACCCAGTGAAATGCATCCAAATGGTGAAAAAAACACTGAAAACAGTTTGAAATTGTTCACCCACTCGTCCCCGGGATTCATGCCCAGGGCTGTGGAAGTGTCCCTGGGAACTTCCGAGCGTCTTCCCCCCCGGGAAAAAAAACTTCCAGATTTCCACCCCACGCTACCCAGGGAAGGTAGCCCGGGCCCGGGGTAGGTCACCCCCGGGTCCGGGGCACTGCGCCCCCCGCAGGACACCCAGGGAAATGCATCCAAACGGTGAAAAAAACACTTTGAAAACAGTTTGAAATTGTCCACCCACTCTTCCCCGGGATTCATGCCCAGGGCTGTGGAAGTGTCCCTGGGCACGTTTGAGCGTCTTCCCCCCTGAAAAAAAAACTTCCATATTTTCACCCCACGCTGCCCGGGGAAGGTAGCCCGGGTCCAGGGGAGGTCACCCCCGGGTCCATGGCACTGCGCCCCCAACAGGACACCCAGTGAAATGCATCCAAATGGTGAAAAAAACTCAAAACAGTTTGAAATTGTTCACCCACTCGTCCCCGGGATTCATGCCCAGGGCTGTGGAAGTGTCCCTGGGCACTTCCGAGCGTCTTCCCCCCGGGAAAAAAAACTTCCAGATTTCCACCCCACGCTACCCAGGGAAGGTAGCCCGGGCCCCAGGTAGGTCACCCCCGGGTCCGGGGCACTGCGTTTCCCGCAGGACACCCAGGGAAATGCATCCAAACGGTGAAAAAAACACTTTGAAAATAGTTTGAAATGGTTCGCCCACTCTTCCCCGGGATTCATGCCCAGGGCTGTGGAAGTGTCCCTGGGCACGTTCGAGCGTCTTCCCCCCTGAAAAAAAAAAAACTTCCAGATTTCCACCCCACGCTACCCAGGGAAGGTAGCCCGGGCCCGTGGTAGGTCACCCCCGGGTCCGGGGCACTGCGCCCCCCGCAGGACACCCAGGGAAATGCATCCAAACGGTGAAAAAAACACTTTGAAAACAGTTTGAAATTGTCCACCCACTCTTCCCCGGGATTCATGCCCAGGGCTGTGGAAGTGTCCCTGGGCACGTTCGAGCGTCTTCCCCCCTGAAAAAAAAAAAACTTCCATATTTCCACCCCACGCTGCCCGGGGAAGAAAGCACGGGCCCGAGGTAGGTCACCCCCGGGTCCGGGGCACTGCGCCCCCCGCAGGACACCCAGGGAAATGCATCCAAACGGTGAAAAAAACACTGAAAACAGTTTGAAATCGTTCACCCACTCTTCCCCGGTATTCATGCCCAGGGCTGTGGAAGTGTCCCTTGGCACGTTCGAGCGTCCTCCCCCCTGAAAAAAAACTTTCATATTTCCACCCCACGCTACCCAGGGAAGGTAGCCCGGGCCCGGGGTAGGTCACCCCCGGGTCCGGGGCACTGCGCCCCCCGCAGGACACCCAGGGAAATGCATCCAAACGGTGAAAAAAACACTGGAAACAGTTTGAAATTGTTCACCCACTCTTCCCCGGATTCATGCCCAGGGCTGTGGAAGTGTCCCTGGGCACGTTCGAGCGTCTTCCCCCCTGAAAAAAAAACTTCCATATTTCCACCCCACGCTGCCCGGGGAAGAAAGCACGGGCCCGGGGGAGGTCACCCCCGGGTCCGGGGCACTGCGCCCCCCGCAGGAAACCCAGTGAAATGCATCCAAATGGTGAAAAAAACACTGAAAACAGTTTGAAATTGTTCACCCACTCGTCCCCGGGATTCATGCCCAGGGCTGTGGAAGTGTCCCTGGGCACGTTTGAGCGTCTTCCCCCCTGAAAAAAAAAAACTTCCATATTTTCACCCCACGCTGCCCGGGGAAGGTAGCCCGGGTCCAGGGGAGGTCACCCCCGGGTCCATGGCACTGCGCCCCCAACAGGACACCCAGTGAAATGCATCCAAATGGTGAAAAAAACACTTTGAAAATAGTTTGAAATGGTTCGCCCACTCTTCCCCGGGATTCATGCCCAGGGCTGTGGAAGTGTCCCTGGGCACGTTCGAGCGTCTTCCCCCCTGAAAAAAAAAAAACTTCCATATTTCCACCCCACGCTGCCCGGGGAAGAAAGCACGGGCCCGGGGGAGGTCACCCCCGGGTCCGGGGCACTGCGCCCCCCGCAGGACACCCAGGGAAATGCATCCAAATGGTGAAAAAAAACTGAAAATAGTTTGAAATCGTTCACCCACTCTTCCCCGGTATTCATGCCCAGGGCTGTGGAAGTGTCCCTTGGCACGTTCGAGCGTCCTCCCCCCTGAAAAAAAAAACTTTCATTTTTCCACCCCACGCTACCCAGGGAAGGTAGCCCGGGCCCGAGGTAGGTCACCCCCGGGTCCGGGGCACTGCGCCCCCCGCAGGACACCCAGGGAAATGCATCCAAACGGTGAAAAAAACACTGAAAACAGTTTGAAATCGTTCACCCACTCTTCCCCGGTATTCATGCCCAGGGCTGTGGAAGTGTCCCTTGGCACGTTCGAGCGTCCTCCCCCCTGAAAAAAAACTTTCATATTTCCACCCCACGCTACCCAGGGAAGGTAGCCCGGGCCCGGGGTAGGTCACCCCCGGGTCCGGGGCACTGCGCCCCCGCAGGACACCCAGGGAAATGCATCCAAACGGTGAAAAAAACACTGGAAACAGTTTGAAATTGTTCACCCACTCTTCCCCGGGATTCATGCCCAGGGCTGTGGAAGTGTCCCTGGGCACGTTTGAGCGTCTTCCCCCCTGAAAAAAAAACTTCCATATTTTCACCCCACGCTGCCTGGGGAAGGTAGCCTGGGTCCTGGGGAGGTCACCCCCGGGTCCATGGCACTGCGCCCCCAACAGGACACCCAGTGAAATGCATCCAAATGGTGAAAAAAACACTGAAAACAGTTTGAAATTGTTCACCCACTCGTCCCCGGGATTCATGCCCAGGGCTGTGGAAGTGTCCCTTGGCACGTTCGAGCGTCCTCCCCCCTGAAAAAAAAACTTTCATTTTTCCACCCCACGCTACCCAGGGAAGGTAGCCCGGGCCCGAGGTAGGTCACCCCCGGGTCCGGGGCACTGCGCCCCCCGCAGGACACCCAGGGAAATGCATCCAAACGGTGAAAAAAACACTGAAAACAGTTTGAAATCGTTCACCCACTCTTCCCCGGTATTCATGCCCAGGGCTGTGGAAGTGTCCCTTGGCACGTTCGAGCGTCCTCCCCCCTGAAAAAAAACTTTCATATTTCCACCCCACGCTACCCAGGGAAGGTAGCCCGGGCCCGGGGTAGGTCACCCCCGGGTCCGGGGCACTGCGCCCCCGCAGGACACCCAGGGAAATGCATCCAAACTGTGAAAAAAACACTTTGAAAACAGTTTGAAATTGTCCACCCACTCTTCCCCGGGATTCATGCCCAGGGCTGTGGAAGTGTCCCTGGGCACGTTTGAGCGTCTTCCCCCCTGAAAAAAAAACTTCCATATTTTCACCCCACGCTGCCCGGGGAAGGTAGCCCGGGTCCAGGGGAGGTCACCCCCGGGTCCATGGCACTGCGCCCCCAACAGGACACCCAGTGAAATGCATCCAAATGGTGAAAAAAACACAAAACAGTTTGAAATTGTTCACCCACTCGTCCCCGGGATTCATGCCCAGGGCTGTGGAAGTGTCCCTGGGCACTTCCGAGCGTCTTCCCCCCGGGAAAAAAAACTTCCAGATTTCCACCCCACGCTACCCAGGGAAGGTAGTCCGGGCCCCAGGTAGGTCACCCCCGGGTCCGGGGCACTGCGTTTCCCGCAGGACACCCAGGGAAATGCATCCAAACGGTGAAAAAAACACTTTGAAAATAGTTTGAAATGGTTCGCCCACTCTTCCCCGGGATTCATGCCCAGGGCTGTGGAAGTGTCCCTGGGCACGTTCGAGCGTCTTCCCCCCTGAAAAAAAAAAAAAACTTCCATATTTCCACCCCACGCTGCCCGGGGAAGAAAGCACGGGCCCGGGGGAGGTCACCGCCGGGTCCGGGGCACTGCGCCCCCTACAGGAAACCCAGTGAAATGCATCCAAATGGTGAAAAAAACACTGAAAACAGTTTGAAATTGTTCACCCACTCGTCCCCGGGATTCATGCCCAGTTCTGTGGAAGTGTCCCTGGGAACTTCCGAGCGTCTTCCCCCCGGGAAAAAAAACTTCCAGATTTCCACCCCACGCTACCCAGGGAAGGTAGCCCGGGCCCGTGGTAGGTCACCCCCGGGTCCGGGGCACTGCGCCCCCCGCAGGACACCCAGGGAAATGCATCCAAACGGTGAAAAAAACACTTTGAAAATAGTTTGAAATGGTTCGCCCACTCTTCCCCGGGATTCATGCCCAGGGCTGTGGAAGTGTCCCTGGGCACGTTCGAGCGTCTTCCCCCCTGAAAAAAAAACTTCCATATTTCCACCCCACGCTGCCCGGGGAAGAAAGCACGGGCCCGGGGGAGGTCACCCCCGGGTCCGGGGCACTGCGCCCCCCGCAGGAAACCCAGTGAAATGCATCCAAATGGTGAAAAAAACACTGAAAACAGTTTGAAATTGTTCACCCACTCGTCCCCGGGATTCATGCCCAGGGCTGTGGAAGTGTCCCTGGGCACGTTTGAGCGTCTTCCCCCCTGAAAAAAAAAAACTTCCATATTTTCACCCCACGCTGCCCGGGGAAGGTAGCCCGGGTCCAGGGGAGGTCACCCCCGGGTCCATGGCACTGCGCCCCCAACAGGACACCCAGTGAAATGCATCCAAATGGTGAAAAAAACACTTTGAAAATAGTTTGAAATGGTTCGCCCACTCTTCCCCGGGATTCATGCACAGGGCTGTGGAAGTGTCCCTGGGCACGTTCGAGCGTCTTCCCCCCTGAAAAAAAAAAAAAAACTTCCATATTTCCACCCCACGCTGCCCGGGGAAGAAAGCACGGGCCCGGGGGAGGTCACCCCCGGGTCCGGGGCACTGCGCCCACCGCAGGACACCCAGGGAAATGCATCCAAATGGTGAAAAAAAACTGAAAATAGTTTGAAATCGTTCACCCACTCTTCCCCGGTATTCATGCCCAGGGCTGTGGAAGTGTCCCTTGGTACGTTCGAGCGTCCTCCCCCCTGAAAAAAAACTTTCATATTTCCACGCCACGCTACCCAGGGAAGGAAGCCCGGGCCCGAGGTAGGTCACCCCCGGGTCCGGGGCACTGCGCCCCCCGCAGGACACCCAGGGAAATGCATCCAAACGGTGAAAAAAACACTGAAAACAGTTTGAAATCGTTCACCCACTCTTCCCCGGTATTCATGCCCAGGGCTGTGGAAGTGTCCCTTGGCACGTTCGAGCGTCCTCCCCCCTGAAAAAAAACTTTCATATTTCCACCCCACGCTACCCAGGGAAGGTAGCCCGGGCCCGGGGTAGGTCACCCCCGGGTCCGGGGCACTGCGCCCCCCGCAGGACACCCAGGGAAATGCATCCAAACGGTGAAAAAAACACTGAAAACAGTTTGAAATTGTTCACCCACTCTTCCCCGGGATTCATGCCACGGGCTGTGGAAGTGTCCCTGGGCATGTTTGAGCGTCTTCCCCCCTGAAAAAAAAACTTCCATATTTTCACCCCACGCTTCCTGGGGAAGGTAGCCCGGGTCCAGGGGAGGTCACCCCCGGGTCCATGGCACTGCGCCCCCAACAGGACACCCAGTGAAATGCATCCAAATGGTGAAAAAAACACTGAAAACAGTTTGAAATTGTTCACCCACTCGTCCCCGGGATTCATGCCCAGGGCTGTGGAAGTGTCCCTGGGCACTTCAGAGCGTCTTCCCCCGGTAAAAAAAAACTTCCAGATTTCCACCCCATGCTACCCAGGGAAGGAAGCCCGGGTCCGAGGTAGGTCACCCCCGGGTCCGGGGCACTGCGCCCCCCGCAGGACACCCAGGGAAATGCATCCAAACGGTGAAAAAAACACTTTGAAAATAGTTTGAAATGGTTCGCCCACTCTTCCCCGGGATTCATGCCCAGGGCTGTGGAAGTGTCCCTGTGCATGTTCGAGCGTCTTCCCCCCTGAAAAAAAAAACTTCCATATTTCCACCCCACGCTGCCCGGGGAAGAAAGCACGGGCCCGGGGGAGGTCACCCCCGGGTCCGGGGCACTGCGCCCCCCGCAGGACACCCAGGGAAATGCATCCAAACGGTGAAAAAAAACTGAAAATAGTTTGAAATCGTTCACCCACTCTTCCCCGGTATTCATGCCCAGGGCTGTGGAAGTGTCCCTTGGCACGTTTGAGTGTCCTCCCCCCTGAAAAAAAAAACTTTCATATTTCCACCCCACTCTACCCATGGAAGGTAGCCAAGGCCCGGGGAGGTCACCCCCGGGTCCGGGGCACTGCGCCCCCCGCAGGACACCCGGGGAAATGCATCCAAACGGTGAAAAAAAACACTGAAAACAGTTTGAAATTGTTCACCCACTCTTCCCCGGGATTCATGCCCAGGGCTGTGGAAGTGTCCCTGGGCACGTTTGAGCGTCTTCCCCCCTGAAAAAAAAAAAACTTCCATATTTTCACCCCACGCTGCCTGGGGAAGGTAGCCCGGGTCCAGGGGAGGTCACCCCCGGGTCCATGGCACTGCGCCCCCAACAGGACACCCAGTGAAATGCATCCAAATGGTGAAAAAAACACTGAAAACAGTTTGAAATTGTTCACCCATTCGTCCCCGGGATTCATGCCCAGGGCTGTGGAAGTGTCCCTGGGCACTTCCGAGCGTCTTCCCCCGGGAAAAAAAAAACTTCCAGATTTCCACCCCACGCTACCCAGGGAAGGTAGCCCGGGCCCGAGGTAGGTCACCCCCGGGCCCGGGGCACTGCGCCCCCCGCAGGACACCCAGGGAAATGCATCCAAACGGTGAAAGGTGAAAAAAACACTTTGAAAATAGTTTGAAATGGTTCGCCCACTCTTCCCCGGGATTCATGCCCAGGGCTGTGGAAGTGTCCCTGGGCACGTTCGAGCGTCTTCCCCCCTGAAAAAAAAAAAAACTTCCATATTTCCACCCCACGCTGCCCGGGGAAGAAAGCACGGGCCCGGGGGAGGTCACCGCCGGGTCCGGGGCACTGCGCCCCCCGCAGGAAACCCAGTGAAATGCATCCAAATGGTGAAAAAAACACTGAAAACAGTTTGAAATTGTTCACCCACTCGTCCCCGGGATTCATGCCCAGGGCTGTGGAAGTGTCCCTGGGAACTTCCGAGCGTCTTCCCCCCGGGAAAAAAACTTCCAGATTTCCACCCCACGCTACCCAGGGAAGGTAGCCCGGGCCCGTGGTAGGTCACCCCCGGGTCCGGGGCACTGCGCCCCCCCGCAGGACACCCAGGGAAATGCATCCAAACGGTGAAAAAAACACTTTGAAAACAGTTTGAAATTGTCCACCCACTCTTCCCCGGGATTCATGCCCAGGGCTGTGGAAGTGTCCCTGGGCACGTTTGAGCGTCTTCCCCCCTGAAAAAAAAAACTTCCATATTTTCACCCCACGCTGCCCGGGGAAGGTAGCCCGGGTCCAGGGGAGGTCACCCCCGGGTCCATGGCACTGCGCCCCCAACAGGACACCCAGTGAAATGCATCCAAATGGTGAAAAAAACACTGAAAACAGTTTGAAATTGTTCACCCACTCGTCCCCGGGATTCATGCCCAGGGCTGTGGAAGTGTCCCTGCGAACTTCTGAGCGTCTTCCCCCCGGGAAAAAAAAACTTCCAGATTTCCACCCCACGCTACCCAGGGAAGGTAGCCCGGGCCCGGGGTAGGTCACCCCCGCGTCCGGGGCACTGCGCCCCCGCAGGACACCCAGGGAAATGCATCCAAACGGTGAAAAAAACACTTTGAAAACAGTTTGAAATTGTCCACCCACTCTTCCCTGGGATTCATGCCCAGGGCTGTGGAAGTGTCCCTGGGCACGTTTGAGCGTCTTCCCCCCTGAAAAAAAAAAAAACTTCCATATTTTCACCCCACGCTGCCCGGGGAAGGTAGCCCGGGTCCAGGGGAGGTCACCCCCGGGTCCATGGCACTGCGCCCCCAACAGGAAACCCAGTGAAATGCATCCAAATGGTGAAAAAAACACTGAAAACAGTTTGAAATTGTTCACCCACTCGTCCCCGGGATTCATGCCCAGGGCTGTGGAAGTGTCCCTGGGAACTTCTGAGCGTCTTCCCCCCGGGAAAAAAAAACTTCCAGATTTCCACCCCACGCTACCCAGGGAAGGTAGCCCGGGCCCGGGGTAGGTCACCCCCGGGTCCGGGGCACTGCGCCCCCCGCAGGACACCCAGGGAAATGCATCCAAACGGTGAAAAAAACACTGAAAATAGTTTGAAATGGTTCGCCCACTCTTCCCCGGGATTCATGCCCAGGGCTGTGGAAGTGTCCCTGGGAACTTCCGAGCGTCTTCCCGAAGGGAAAAAAAACTTCCAGATTTCCACCACGCTACCCAGGGAAGGTAGCCCGGGCCCGTGGTAGGTCACCCTCGGGTCCGGGGCACTTCGCCCCCCGCAGGACACCCAGGGAAATGCATCCAAACGGTGAAAAAAACACTTTGAAAACAGTTTGAAATTGTCCACCCACTCTTCCCCGGGATTCATGCCCAGGGCTGTGGAAGTGTCCCTGGGCACGTTTGAGCGTCTTCCCCCCTGAAAAAAAAAAAATTCCATATTTTCACCCCACGCTGCCCGGGGAAGGTAGCCCGGGTCCAGGGGAGGTCACCCCCGGGTCCATGGCACTGCGCCCCCAACAGGAAACCCAGTGAAATGCATCCAAATGGTGAAAAAAACACTGAAAACAGTTTGAAATTGTTCACCCACTCGTCCCCGGGATTCATGCCCAGGGCTGTGGAAGTGTCCCTGGGCACGTTCGAGCGTCTTCCCCCCTGAAAAAAAAAACTTCCATATTTCCACCCCACGCTGCCCGGGGAAGAAAGCACGGGCCCGGGGGAGGTCACCCCGGGTCCGTGGTACTGCGCCCCCCGCAGGACACCCAGGGAAATGCATCCAAACGGTGAAAAAAAACTGAAAATAGTTTGAAATCGTTCACCCACTCTTCCCCGGTATTCATGCCCAGGGCTGTGGAAGTGTCCCTTGGCACGTTCAAGCGTCCTCCCCCCTGAAAAAAAAACTTTCATATTTCCATCCCACGCTACCCATGGAAGGTAGCCGAGGCCCGGGGGAGGTCACCCCCGGGTCCGGGGCACTGCGCCCCCCGCAGGACACCCGGGGAAATGCATCCAAACGGTGAAAAAAAACACTGAAAACAGTTTGAAATTGTTCACTAACTCTTCCCCGGGATTCATGCCCAGGGCTGTGGAAGTGTCCCTGGGCACGTTTGAGCGTCTTCCCCCCTGAAAAAAAAAACTTTCATGTTTCCCCCCCAAGCTACCCATGGAAGGTAGCCCAGGCCCGGGGGAGGTCACCCCCGGGTCCGGGGCACTGCGCCCCCCGCAGGACACCCAGTGAAATGCATCCAAATGGTGAAAAAAAACACTGAAAACAGTTTGAAATTGTTCACCCACTCGTCCCCGGGATTCATGCCCAGGGCTGTGGAAGTGTCCCTGGGCACTTCCGAGCGTCTTCCCCCCGGGAAAAAAAACTTCCAGATTTCCACCCCACTCTACCCAGGGAAGGTAGCCCGGGCCCGAGGTAGGTCACCCCCGGGTCCGGGGCACTGCGCCCCCCGCAGGACACCCAGGGAAATGCATCCAAACGGTGAAAAAAACACTGAAAATAGTTTGAAATGGTTCGCCCACTCTTCCCCGGGATTCATGCACAGGGCTGTGGAAGTGTCCCTGGGCACGTTCGAGCGTCTTCCCCCCTGAAAAAAAAAACTTCCATATTTCCACCCCACGCTGAACGGGGAAGAAAGCACGGGCCCGGGGGAGGTCACCCCCGGGTCCGGGGCACTGCGCCCCCGCAGGAAACCCAGTGAAATGCATCCAAATGGTGAAAAAAACACTGAAAACAGTTTGAAATTGTTCACCCACTCGTCCCCGGGATTCATGCCCAGGGCTGTGGAAGTGTCCCTGGGCACTTCCGAGCGTCTTCCCCCCGGGAAAAAAACCTTCCAGATTTCCACCCCACGCTACCCAGGGAAGGTAGCCCGGGCCCGAGGTAGGTCACCCCCGGGTCGGAGGCACTGCGCCCCTCGCAGGACACCCAGGGAAATGCATCCAAACGGTGAAAAAAACACTGAAAACAGTTTGAAATTGTTCACCCACTCGTCCCCGGGATTCATGCCCAGGGCTGTGGAAGTGTCCCTTGGCACGTTCGAGCGTCCTCCCCCCTGAAAAAAAAACTTTCATATTTCCACCCCACGCTACCCAGGGAAGGTAGCCCGGGCCCGAGGTAGGTCACCCCCGGGGTCCGGGGCACTGCGCCCCCCGCAGGAAACCCAGTGAAATGCATCCAAATGGTGAAAAAAACACTGAAAACAGTTTGAAATTGTTCACCCACTCGTCCCCGGGATTCATGCCCAGGGCTGTGAAAGTGTCCCTGGGAACTTCCGAGCGTCTTCCCCCCGGGAAAAAAAACTTCCAGATTTCAACCCCACGCTACCCAGGGAATGTAGCCCGGGCCCGGGGTAGGTCACCCCCGGGTCCGGGGCACTGCGCCCCGCAGGACACCCAGGGAAATGCATCCAAACGGTGAAAAAAACACTTTGAAAACAGTTTGAAATTGTCCACCCACTCTTCCCTGGGATTCATGCCCAGGGCTGTGGAAGTGTCCCTGGGCACGTTTGAGCGTCTTCCCCCCTGAAAAAAAAAAACTTCCATATTTTCACCCCACGCTGCCCGGGGAAGGTAGCCCGGGTCCAGGGGAGGTCACCCCCGGGTCCATGGCACTGCGCCCCCAACAGGAAACCCAGTGAAATGCATCCAAATGGTGAAAAAAACACTGAAAACAGTTTGAAATTGTTCACCCACTCGTCCCCGGGATTCATGCCCAGGGCTGTGGAAGTGTCCCTGGGAACTTCCGAGCGTCTTCCCCCCGGGAAAAAAAAAACTTCCAGATTTCCACCCCACGCTACCCAGGGAAGGTAGCCCGGGCCCGGGGTAGGTCACCCCCGGGTCCGGGGCACTGCGCCCCCCGCAGGACACCCAGGGAAATGCATCCAAATGGTGAAAAAAACACTGAAAATAGTTTGAAATGGTTCGCCCACTCTTCCCCGGGATTCATGCCCAGGGCTGTGGAAGTGTCCCTGGGCACGTTCGAGCGTCTTCCCCCCTGAAAAAAAAACTTCCATATTTCCACCCCACGCTACCCATGGAAGGTAGCCGAGGCCCGGGGGAGGTCACCCCCGGGTCCGGGGCACTGCGCCCCCCGCAGGACACCCGGGGAAATGCATCCAAACGGTGAAAAAAAACACTGAAAACAGTTTGAAATTGTTCACCCACTCTTCCCCGGGATTCATGCCCAGGGCTGTGGAAGTGTCCCTGGGCACGTTTGAGCGTCTTCCCCCCTGAAAAAAAAAATTTCATGTTTCCACCCCAAGCTACCCATGGAAGGTAGCCCAGGCCCGGGGGAGGTCACCCCCGGGTCCGGGGCACTGCGCCCCCCGCAGGACACCCAGTGAAATGCATCCAAATGGTGAAAAAAACACTGAAAACAGTTTGAAATTGTTCACCCACTCGTCCCCGGGATTCATGCCCAGGGCTGTGGAAGTGTCCCTGGGAACTTCCGAGCGTCTTCCCCCCGGGAAAAAAAAACTTCCAGATTTCCACCCACGCTACCCAGGGAAGGTAGCCCGGGCCCGTGGTAGGTCACCCCCGGGTCCGGGGCACTGCGCCCCCCGCAGGACACCCAGGGAAATGCATCCAAACGGTGAAAAAAACACTGAAAACAGTTTGAAATTGTTCACCCACTCTTCCCCGGGATTCATGCCCAGGGCTGTGGAAGTGTCCCTGGGCACGTTTGAGCGTCTTCCCCCCTGAAAAAAAAAAAAACTTCCATATTTTCACCCCACGCTGCCCGGGGAAGGTAGCCCGGGTCCAGGGGAGGTCACCCCCGGGTCCATGGCACTGCGCCCCCAACAGGAAACCCAGTAAAATGCATCCAAATGGTGAAAAAAACACTGAAAACAGTTTGAAATTGTTCACCCACTCGTCCCCGGGATTCATGCCCAGGGCTGTGGAAGTGTCCCTGGGAACTTCCGAGCGTCTTCCCCCCGGGAAAAAAAAACTTCCAGATTTCCACCCCACGCTACCCAGGGAAGGTAGCCCGGGCCCGGGGTAGGTCACCCCCGGGTCCGGGGCACTGCGCCCCCCGCAGGACACCCAGGGAAATGCATCCAAACGGTGAAAAAAACACTGAAAATAGTTTGAAATGGTTCGCCCACTCTTCCCCGGGATTCATGCCCAGGGCTGTGGAAGTGTCCCTGGGCACGTTCGAGCGTCTCCCCCCCTGAAAAAAAAAAAATTCATGTTTCCACCCCAAGCTACCCATGGAAGGTAGCCCAGGCCCGGGGGAGGTCACCCCCGGGTCCGGGGCACTGCGCCCCCCGCAGGACACCCAGTGAAATGCATCCAAATGGTGAAAAAAACACTGAAAACAGTTTGAAATTGTTCACCCACTCGTCCCCGGGATTCATGCCCAGGGCTGTGGAAGTGTCCCTGGGAACTTCTGAGCGTCTTCCCCCCGGGAAAAAAAAACTTCCAGATTTCCACCCCACGCTACCCAGGGAAGGTAGCCCGGGCCCGGCGTAGGTCACACCCGGGTCCGGGGCACTGCGCCCCCCGCAGGACACCCAGGGAAATGCATCCAAACGGTGAAAAAAACACTGAAAACAGTTTGAAATTGTCCACCCACTCTTCCCCGGGATTCATGCCCAGGGCTGTGGAAGTGTCCCTGGGCACGTTTGAGCGTCTTCCCCCCTGAAAAAAAAAACTTTCATGTTTCCACCCCAAGCTACCCATGGAAGGTAGCCCAGGCCCGGGAGAGGTCACCCCCGGGTCCGGGGCACTGCGCCCCCCGCAGGACACCCAGTGAAATGCATCCAAATGGTGAAAAAAACACTGAAAACAGTTTGAAATTGTTCACCCACTCGTCCCCGGGATTCATGACCAGGGCTGTGGAAGTGTCCCTGGGCACTTCCGAGCGTCTTCCCCCGGGAAAAAAAACTTCCAGATTTCCACCCCACGCTACCCAGGGAAGGTAGCCCGGGCCCGAGGTAGGTCACCCCCGGGTCCGGGGCACTGCGCCCCCCGCAGGACACCCAGGGAAATGCATCCAAATGGTGAAAAAAACACTGAAAATAGTTTGAAATGGTTCGCCCACTCTTCCCCGGGATTCATGCCCAGGGCTGTGGAAGTGTCCCTGGGCACGTTCGAGCGTCTTCCCCCCTGAAAAAAAAAAAACTTCCATATTTCCACCCCACGCTGCCCGGGGAAGAAAGCACGGGCCTGGGGGAGGTCACCCCCGGGTCCGGGGCACTGCGCCCCCCGCAGGACACCCAGGGAAATGCATCCAAACGGTGAAAAAAAAACTGAAAATAGTTTGAAATCGTTCACCCACTCTTCCCCGGTATTCATGCCCAGGGCTGTGGAAGTGTCCCTTGGCACGTTCGAGCGTCCTCCCCCCTGAAAAAAAAACTTTCATATTTCCACCCCACGCTACCCATGGAAGGTAGCCGAGGCCCGGGGGAGGTCACCCCCGGGTCCGGGGCACTGCGCCCCCCGCAGGACACCCGGGGAAATGCATCCAAACGGTGAAAAAAAACACTGAAAACAGTTTGAAATTGTTCACCCACTCTTCCCCAGGATTCATGCCCAGGGCTGTGGAAGTGTCCCTGGGCACGTTTGAGCGTCTTCCCCCCTGAGAAAAAAAACTTTCATGTTTCCACCCCAAGCTACCCATGGAAGGTAGCCCAGGCCCGGGAGAGGTCACCCCCGGGTCCGGGGCACTGCGCCCCCCGCAGGACACCCAGTGAAATGCATCCAAATGGTGAAAAAAACACTGAAAACAGTTTGAAATTGTTCACCCACTCGTCCCCGGGATTCATGACCAGGGCTGTGGAAGTGTCCCTGGGCACTTCCGAGCGTCTTCCCCCCGGGAAAAAAAACTTCCAGATTTCCACCCCACGCTACCCAGGGAAGGTAGCCCGGGCCCGAGGTAGGTCACCCCCGGGTCCGGGGCACTGCGCCCCCCGCAGGACACCCAGGGAAATGCATCCAAATGGTGAAAAAAACACTGAAAATAGTTTGAAATGGTTCGCCCACTCTTCCCCGGGATTCATGCCCAGGGCTGTGGAAGTGTCCCTGGGCACGTTTGAGCGTCTTCCCCCCTGAAAAAAAAAAACTTCCATATTTCCACCCCACGCTGCCCGGGGAAGAAAGCACGGGCCCGGGGGAGGTCACCCCCGGGTCCGGGGCACTGCGCCCCCCGCAGGACACCCAGGGAAATGCATCCAAACGGTGAAAAAAACACTGAAAACAGTTTGAAATTGTTCACCCTCTCTTCCCCGGGATTCATGCCCAGGGCTGTGGAAGTGTCCCTGGGCACGTTTGAGCGTCTTCCCCCCTGAAAAAAAAAACTTCCATATTTTCACCCCACGCTGCCTGGGGAAGGTAGCCCGGGTCCAGGGGAGGTCACCCCCGGGTCCATGGCACTGCGCCCCCAACAGGACACCCAGTGAAATGCATCCAAATGGTGAAAAAAACACTGAAAACAGTTTGAAATTGTTCACCCACTCGTCCCCGGGATTCATGCCCAGGGCTTTGGAAGTGTCCCTGGGAACTTCCGAGCGTCTTCCCCCCGGGAAAAAAAACTTCCAGATTTCCACCCCACGCTACCCAGGGAAGGTAGCCCGGGCCCGTGGTAGGTCACCCCCGGGTCCGGGGCACTGCGCCCCCCGCAGGACACCCAGGGAAATGCATCCAAACGGTGAAAAAAACAGTTTGAAAATAGTTTGAAATGGTTCGCCCACTCTTCCCCGGGATTCATGCCCAGGGCTGTGGAAGTGTCCCTGGGCACGTTCGAGCGTCTTCCCCCCTGAAAAAAAAAACTTCCATATTTCCACCCCACGCTACCCATGGAAGGTAGCCGAGGCCCGGGGGAGGTCACCCCCGGGTCCGGGGCACTGCGCCCCCCGCAGGACACCCGGGGAAATGCATCCAAACGGTGAAAAAAAACACTGAAAACAGTTTGAAATTGTTCACCCACTCTTCCCCAGGATTCATGCCCAGGGCTGTGGAAGTGTCCCTGGGCACGTTTGAGCGTCTTCCCCCCTGAGAAAAAAAACTTTCATGTTTCCACCCCAAGCTACCCATGGAAGGTAGCCCAGGCCCGGGAGAGGTCACCCCCGGGTCCGGGGCACTGCGCCCCCCGCAGGACACCCAGTGAAATGCATCCAAATGGTGAAAAAAACACTGAAAACAGTTTGAAATTGTTCACCCACTCGTCCCCGGGATTCATGACCAGGGCTGTGGAAGTGTCCCTGGGCACTTCCGAGCGTCTTCCCCCCGGGAAAAAAAACTTCCAGATTTCCACCCCACGCTACCCAGGGAAGGTAGCCCGGGCCCGAGGTAGGTCACCCCCGGGTCCGGGGCACTGCGCCCCCCGCAGGACACCCAGGGAAATGCATCCAAATGGTGAAAAAAACACTGAAAATAGTTTGAAATGGTTCGCCCACTCTTCCCCGGGATTCATGCCCAGGGCTGTGGAAGTGTCCCTGGGCACGTTTGAGCGTCTTCCCCCCTGAAAAAAAAAAACTTCCATATTTCCACCCCACGCTGCCCGGGGAAGAAAGCACGGGCCCGGGGGAGGTCACCCCCGGGTCCGGGGCACTGCGCCCCCCGCAGGACACCCAGGGAAATGCATCCAAACGGTGAAAAAAACACTGAAAACAGTTTGAAATTGTTCACCCTCTCTTCCCCGGGATTCATGCCCAGGGCTGTGGAAGTGTCCCTGGGCACGTTTGAGCGTCTTCCCCCCTGAAAAAAAAAACTTCCATATTTTCACCCCACGCTGCCTGGGGAAGGTAGCCCGGGTCCAGGGGAGGTCACCCCCGGGTCCATGGCACTGCGCCCCCAACAGGACACCCAGTGAAATGCATCCAAATGGTGAAAAAAACACTGAAAACAGTTTGAAATTGTTCACCCACTCGTCCCCGGGATTCATGCCCAGGGCTTTGGAAGTGTCCCTGGGAACTTCCGAGCGTCTTCCCCCCGGGAAAAAAAACTTCCAGATTTCCACCCCACGCTACCCAGGGAAGGTAGCCCGGGCCCGTGGTAGGTCACCCCCGGGTCCGGGGCACTGCGCCCCCCGCAGGACACCCAGGGAAATGCATCCAAACGGTGAAAAAAACAGTTTGAAAATAGTTTGAAATGGTTCGCCCACTCTTCCCCGGGATTCATGCCCAGGGCTGTGGAAGTGTCCCTGGGCACGTTCGAGCGTCTTCCCCCCTGAAAAAAAAAACTTCCATATTTCCACCCCACGCTGCCCGGGGAAGAAAGCACGGGCCCGGGGGAGGTCACCCCCGGGTCCGGGGCACTGCGCCCCCCGCAGGACACCCAGGGAAATGCATCCAAACGGTGAAAAAAAAATGAAAATAGTTTGAAATCGTTCACCCACTCTTCCCCGGTATTCATGCCCAGGGCTGTGGAAGTGTCCCTTGGCACGTTCGAGCGTCCTCCCCCCTGAAAAAAAACCTTTCATATTTCCACCCCACGCTACCCATGGAAGGTAGCCGAGGCCCGGGGGAGGTAACCCCCGGGTCCGGGGCACTGCGCCCCCCCGCAGGACACCCGGGGAAATGCATCCAAACGGTGAAAAAAAACACTGAAAACAGTTTGAAATTGTTCATTCACTCTTCCCCGGGATTCATGCCCAGGGCTTTGGAAGTGTCCCTGGGCACGTTTGAGAGTCTTCCCCCCTGAAAAAAAAAAAAAAACTTTCATGTTTCCACCCCAAGCTACCCATGGAAGGTAGCCCAGGCCCGGGGGAGGTCACCCCCGGGTCCGGGGCACTGCGCCCCCCGCAGGACACCCAGGGAAATGCATCCAAACGGTGAAAAAAACACTGAAAACAGTTTGAAATTGTTCACCCACTCGTCCCCGGGATTCATGCCCAGGGCTGTGGAAGTGTCCCTGGGAACTTCCGATCGTCTTCCCCCCCGGGAAAAAAAACTTCCAGATTTCCACCCCACGCTACCCAGGGAAGGTAGCCCGGGCCCGGGGTAGGTCACCCCCGGGTCCGGGGCACTGCGCCCCCCGCAGGACACCCAGGGAAATGCATCCAAACGGTGAAAAAAACACTGAAAACAGTTTGAAATTGTTCACCCACTCTTCCCCGGGATTCATGCCCAGGGCTGTGGAAGTGTCCCTGGGCACGTTTGAGCGTCTTCCCCCCTGAAAAAAAAAAACTTCCATATTTTCACCCCACGCTGCCTGGGGAAGGTAGCCCGGGTCCAGGGGAGGTCACCCCCGGGTCCATGGCACTGCGCCCCCAACAGGACACCCAGTGAAATGCATCCAAATGGTGAAAAAAACACTGAAAACAGTTTGAAATTGTTCACCCACTCGTCCCCGGGATTCATGCCCAGGGCTGTGGAAGTGTCCCTGGGCACGTTCGAGCGTCTTCCCCCCTGAAAAAAAAACTTCCATATTTCCACCCCACGCTACCCAGGGAAGGTAGCCCGGGCCCGAGGTAGGTCACCCCCGGGTCCGGGGCACTGCGCCCCCCGCAGGACACCCAGGGAAATGCATCCAAACGGTGAAAAAAACACTGAAAACAGTTTGAAATTGTTCACCCACTCGTCCCCGGGATTCATGCCCAGGGCTGTGGAATTGTCCCTGGGCACTTCCGAGCGTCTTCCCCCCGGGAAAAAAAACTTCCAGATTTCCACCCCACGCTACCCAGGGAAGGTAGCCCGGGCCCGGGGTAGGTCACCCCCGGGTCCGGGGCACTGCGCCCCCCGCAGGACACCCAGGGAAATGCATCCAAACGGTGAAAAAAACACTGAAAACAGTTTGAAATTGTTCACCCACTCTTCCCCGGGATTCATGCCCAGGGCTGTGGAAGTGTCCCTGGGCACGTTTGAGCGTCTTCCCCCTGAAAAAAAAAAATTCCAAATTTTACCCCACGCTGCCTGGGGAAGGTAGCCCGGGTCCAGGGGAGGTCACCCCCGGGTCCATGGCACTGCGCCCCAACAGGACACCCAGTGAAATGCATCCAAATGGTGAAAAAAACACTGAAAACAGTTTGAAATCGTTCACCCACTCTTCCCCGGTATTCATGCCCAGGGCTGTGGAAGTGTCCCTTGGCACGTTCGAGCGTCCTCCCCCCTGAAAAAAAACTTTCATATTTCCACCCCACGCTACCCAGGGAAGGTAGCCCGGGCCCGAGGTAGGTCCCCCCCGGGTCCGGGGCACTGCGCCCCGCGCAGGACACCCAGGGAAATGCATCCAAACGGTGAAAAAAACACTGAAAACAGTTTGAAATTGTTCACCCACTCGTCCCCGGGATTCATGCCCAGGGCTGTGGAAGTGTCCCTGGGAACTTCCGAGCGTCTTCCCCCCGGGAAAAAAAACTTCCAGATTTCCACCCCACGCTACCCAGGGAAGGTAGCCCGGGCCCGGGGTAGGTCACCCCCGGGTCCGGGGCACTGCGCCCCCCACAGGACACCCAGGGAAATGCATCCAAACGGTGAAAAAAACACTGAAAACAGTTTGAAATTGTTCACCCACTCTTCCCCGGGATTCATGCCCAGGGCTGTGGAAGTGTCCCTGGGCACGTTTGAGCGTCTTCCCCCCTGAAAAAAAAACTTCCATATTTTCACCCCACGCTGCCTGGGGAAGGTAGCCCGGGTCCAGGGGAGGTCACCCCCGGGTCCATGGCACTGCGCCCCCAACAGGACACCCAGTGAAATGCATCCAAATGGTGAAAAAAACACTGAAAACAGTTTGAAATTGTTCACCCACTCGTCCCCGGGATTCATGCCCAGGGCTTTGGAAGTGTCCCTGGGAACTTCCGAGCGTCTTCCCCCCGGGAAAAAAAACTTCCAGATTTCCACCCCACGCTACCCAGGGAAGGTAGCCCGGGCCCGTGGTAGGTCACCCCCGGGTCCGGGGCACTGCGCCCCCCGCAGGACACCCAGGGAAATGCATCCAAACGGTGAAAAAAACACTGAAAACAGTTTGAAATTGTTCACCCACTCTTCCCCGGGATTCATGCCCAGGGCTGTGGAAGTGTCCCTGGGCACGTTTGAGCGTCTTCCCCCCTGAAAAAAAAAACTTCCATATTTTCACCCCACGCTGCCTGGGGAAGGTAGCCCGGGTCCAGGGGAGGTCACCCCCGGGTCCATGGCACTGCGCCCCAACAGGACACCCAGTGAAATGCATCCAAATGGTGAAAAAAACACTGAAAACAGTTTGAAATTGTTAACCCACTCGTCCCCGGGATTCATGCCCAGGGCTGTGGAAGTGTCCCTGGGCACTTCCGAGCGTCTTCCCCCCTGAAAAAAAAACTTTCATATTTCCACCCCACGCTACCCATGGAAGGTAGCCGAGGCCCGGGGGAGGTAACCCCCGGGTCCGGGGCACTGCGCCCCCCGCAGGACACCCGGGGAAATGCATCCAAACGGTGAAAAAAAACACTGAAAACAGTTTGAAATTGTTCATTCACTCTTCCCCGGGATTCATGCCCAGGGCTTTGGAAGTGTCCCTGGGCACGTTTGAGAGTCTTCCCCCCTGAAAAAAAAAAAAAAAACTTTCATGTTTCCACCCCAAGCTACCCATGGAAGGTAGCCCAGGCCCGGGGGAGGTCACCCCCGGGTCCGGGGCACTGCGCCCCCCGCAGGACACCCAGGGAAATGCATCCAAACGGTGAAAAAAACACTGAAAACAGTTTGAAATTGTTCACCCACTCGTCCCCGGGATTCATGCCCAGGGCTGTGGAAGTGTCCCTGGGAACTTCCGATCGTCTTCCCCCCCGGGAAAAAAAACTTCCAGATTTCCACCCCACGCTACCCAGGGAAGGTAGCCCGGGCCCGGGGTAGGTCACCCCCGGGTCCGGGGCACTGCGCCCCCCGCAGGACACCCAGGGAAATGCATCCAAACGGTGAAAAAAACACTGAAAACAGTTTGAAATTGTTCACCCACTCTTCCCCGGGATTCATGCCCAGGGCTGTGGAAGTGTCCCTGGGCACGTTTGAGCGTCTTCCCCCCTGAAAAAAAAAAACTTCCATATTTTCACCCCACGCTGCCTGGGGAAGGTAGCCCGGGTCCAGGGGAGGTCACCCCCGGGTCCATGGCACTGCGCCCCCAACAGGACACCCAGTGAAATGCATCCAAATGGTGAAAAAAACACTGAAAACAGTTTGAAATTGTTCACCCACTCGTCCCCGGGATTCATGCCCAGGGCTGTGGAAGTGTCCCTGGGCACTTCCGAGCGTCTTCCCCCCGGGAAAAAAAAAAACTTCCAGATTTCCACCCCACGCTACCCAGGGAAGGTAGCCCGGGCCTGAGGTAGGTCACCCCCGGGTCCGGGGCACTGCGCCCCCCGCAGGACACCCAGGGAAATGCATCCAAACGGTGAAAAAAACTCTGAAAATAGTTTGAAATGGTTCGCCCACTCTTCCCCGGGATTCATGCCCAGGGCTGTGGAAGTGTCCCTTGGCACGTTCGAGCGTCCTCCCCCCTGAAAAAAAACTTTCATATTTCCACCCCACGCTACCCAGGGAAGGTAGCCCGGGCCCGAGGTAGGTCACCCCCGGGTCCGGGGCACTGCGCCCCGCGCAGGACACCCAGGGAAATGCATCCAAACGGTGAAAAAAACACTGAAAACAGTTTGAAATTGTTCACCCACTCGTCCCCGGGATTCATGCCCAGGGCTGTGGAAGTGTCCCTGGGAACTTCCGAGCGTCTTCCCCCCCGGGAAAAAAAACTTCCAGATTTCCACCCCACGCTACCCAGGGAAGGTAGCCCGGGCCCGGGGTAGGTCACCCCCGGGTCCGGGGCACTGCGCCCCCCACAGGACACCCAGGGAAATGCATCCAAACGGTGAAAAAAACACTGAAAACAGTTTGAAATTGTTCACCCACTCTTCCCCGGGATTCATGCCCAGGGCTGTGGAAGTGTCCCTGGGCACGTTTGAGCGTCTTCCCCCCTGAAAAAAAAAACTTCCATATTTTCACCCCACGCTGCCTGGGGAAGGTAGCCCGGGTCCAGGGGAGGTCACCCCCGGGTCCATGGCACTGCGCCCCCAACAGGACACCCAGTGAAATGCATCCAAATGGTGAAAAAAACACTGAAAACAGTTTGAAATTGTTCACCCACTCGTCCCCGGGATTCATGCCCAGGGCTTTGGAAGTGTCCCTGGGAACTTCCGAGCGTCTTCCCCCCGGGAAAAAAAACTTCCAGATTTCCACCCCACGCTACCCAGGGAAGGTAGCCCGGGCCCGTGGTAGGTCACCCCCGGGTCCGGGGCACTGCGCCCCCCGCAGGACACCCAGGGAAATGCATCCAAACGGTGAAAAAAACACTGAAAACAGTTTGAAATTGTTCACCCACTCTTCCCCGGGATTCATGCCCAGGGCTGTGGAAGTGTCCCTGGGCACGTTTGAGCGTCTTCCCCCCTGAAAAAAAAAACTTCCATATTTTCACCCCACGCTGCCTGGGGAAGGTAGCCCGGGTCCAGGGGAGGTCACCCCCGGGTCCATGGCACTGCGCCCCAACAGGACACCCAGTGAAATGCATCCAAATGGTGAAAAAAACACTGAAAACAGTTTGAAATTGTTAACCCACTCGTCCCCGGGATTCATGCCCAGGGCTGTGGAAGTGTCCCTGGGCACTTCCGAGCGTCTTCCCCCCGGGAAAAAAAAAACTTCCAGATTTCCACCCCACGCTACCCAGGGAAGGCAGCCCGGGCCCGAGGTAGGTCACCCCCGGGTCCGGGGCACTGCGCCCCCCGCAGGACACCCAGGGAAATGCATCCAAACGGTGAAAAAAAAATGAAAATAGTTTGAAATCGTTCACCCACTCTTCCCCGGTATTCATGCCCAGGGCTGTGGAAGTGTCCCTTGGCACGTTCGAGCGTCCTCCCCCCTGAAAAAAAAACTTTCATATTTCCACCCCACGCTACCCATGGAAGGTAGCCGAGGCCCGGGGGAGGTAACCCCCGGGTCCGGGGCACTGCGCCCCCCGCAGGACACCCGGGGAAATGCATCCAAACGGTGAAAAAAAACACTGAAAACAGTTTGAAATTGTTCATTCACTCTTCCCCGGGATTCATGCCCAGGGCTTTGGAAGTGTCCCTGGGCACGTTTGAGAGTCTTCCCCCCTGAAAAAAAAAAAAAAAAACTTTCATGTTTCCACCCCAAGCTACCCATGGAAGGTAGCCCAGGCCCGGGGGAGGTCACCCCCGGGTCCGGGGCACTGCGCCCCCCGCAGGACACCCAGGGAAATGCATCCAAACGGTGAAAAAAACACTGAAAACAGTTTGAAATTGTTCACCCACTCGTCCCCGGGATTCATGCCCAGGGCTGTGGAAGTGTCCCTGGGAACTTCCGATCGTCTTCCCCCCCGGGAAAAAAAACTTCCAGATTTCCACCCCACGCTACCCAGGGAAGGTAGCCCGGGCCCGGGGTAGGTCACCCCCGGGTCCGGGGCACTGCGCCCCCCGCAGGACACCCAGGGAAATGCATCCAAACGGTGAAAAAAACACTGAAAACAGTTTGAAATTGTTCACCCACTCTTCCCCGGGATTCATGCCCAGGGCTGTGGAAGTGTCCCTGGGCACGTTTGAGCGTCTTCCCCCCTGAAAAAAAAAAACTTCCATATTTTCACCCCACGCTGCCTGGGGAAGGTAGCCCGGGTCCAGGGGAGGTCACCCCCGGGTCCATGGCACTGCGCCCCCAACAGGACACCCAGTGAAATGCATCCAAATGGTGAAAAAAACACTGAAAACAGTTTGAAATTGTTCACCCACTCGTCCCCGGGATTCATGCCCAGGGCTGTGGAAGTGTCCCTTGGCACGTTCGAGCGTCCTCCCCCCTGAAAAAAAAAACTTTCATATTTCCACCCCACGCTACCCATGGAAGGTAGCCGAGGCCCGGGGGAGGTAACCCCCGGGTCCGGGGCACTGCGCCCCCCGCAGGACACCCGGGGAAATGCATCCAAACGGTGAAAAAAAACACTGAAAACAGTTTGAAATTGTTCATTCACTCTTCCCCGGGATTCATGCCCAGGGCTTTGGAAGTGTCCCTGGGCACGTTTGAGAGTCTTCCCCCCTGAAAAAAAAAAAAAAAAACTTTCATGTTTCCACCCCAAGCTACCCATGGAAGGTAGCCCAGGCCCGGGGGAGGTCACCCCCGGGTCCGGGGCACTGCGCCCCCCGCAGGACACCCAGGGAAATGCATCCAAACGGTGAAAAAAACACTGAAAACAGTTTGAAATTGTTCACCCACTCGTCCCCGGGATTCATGCCCAGGGCTGTGGAAGTGTCCCTGGGAACTTCCGATCGTCTTCCCCCCCGGGAAAAAAAACTTCCAGATTTCCACCCCACGCTACCCAGGGAAGGTAGCCCGGGCCCGGGGTAGGTCACCCCCGGGTCCGGGGCACTGCGCCCCCCGCAGGACACCCAGGGAAATGCATCCAAACGGTGAAAAAAACACTGAAAACAGTTTGAAATTGTTCACCCACTCTTCCCCGGGATTCATGCCCAGGGCTGTGGAAGTGTCCCTGGGCACGTTTGAGCGTCTTCCCCCCTGAAAAAAAAAAACTTCCATATTTTCACCCCACGCTGCCTGGGGAAGGTAGCCCGGGTCCAGGGGAGGTCACCCCCGGGTCCATGGCACTGCGCCCCAACAGGACACCCAGGGAAATGCATCCAAACGGTGAAAAAAAACTGAAAATAGTTTGAAATCGTTCACCCACTCTTCCCCGGTATTCATGCCCAGGGCTGTGGAAGTGTCCCTTGGCACGTTCGAGCGTCCTCCCCCCTGAAAAAAAAACTTTCATATTTCCACCCCACGCTACCCAGGGAAGGTAGCCCGGGCCCGAGGTAGGTCACCCCCGGGTCCGGGGCACTGCGCCCCGCGCAGGACACCCAGGGAAATGCATCCAAACGGTGAAAAAAACACTGAAAACAGTTTGAAATTGTTCACCCACTCGTCCCCGGGATTCATGCCCAGGGCTGTGGAAGTGTCCCTGGGAACTTCCGAGCGTCTTCCCTCCCGGGAAAAAAAACTTCCAGATTTCCACCCCACGCTACCCAGGGAAGGTAGCCCGGGCCCGGGGTAGGTCACCCCCGGGTCCGGGGCACTGCGCCCCCCGCAGGACACCCAGGGAAATGCATCCAAACGGTGAAAAAAACACTGAACAGTTTGAAATTGTTCACCCACTCTTCCCCGGGATTCATGCCCAGGGCTGTGGAAGTGTCCCTGGGCACGTTTGAGCGTCTTCCCCCCAGAAAAAAAAAACTTCCATATTTTCACCCCACGCTGCCTGGGGAAGGTAGCCCGGGTCCAGGGGAGGTCACCCCCGGGTCCATGGCACTGCGCCCCCAACAGGACACCCAGTGAAATGCATCCAAATGGTGAAAAAAACACTGAAAACAGTTTGAAATTGTTCACCCACTCGTCCCCGGGATTCATGCCCAGGGCTTTGGAAGTGTCCCTGGGAACTTCCGAGCGTCTTCCCCCCGGGAAAAAAAACTTCCAGATTTCCACCCCACGCTACCCAGGGAAGGTAGCCCGGGCCCGTGGTAGGTCACCCCCGGGTCCGGGGCACTGCGCCCCCCGCAGGACACCCAGGGAAATGCATCCAAACGGTGAAAAAAACAGTTTGAAAATAGTTTGAAATGGTTCGCCCACTCTTCCCCGGGATTCATGCCCAGGGCTGTGGAAGTGTCCCTGGGCACGTTCGAGCGTCTTCCCCCCTGAAAAAAAAAACTTCCATATTTCCACCCCACGCTGCCCAGGGAAGAAAGCATAGGCCCGGGGGAGGTCACCACCGGGTCCGGGGCACTGCGCCCCCCGCAGGACACCCAGGGAAATGCATCCAAACGGTGAAAAAAAAATGAAAATAGTTTGAAATCGTTCACCCACTCTTCCCCGGTATTCATGCCCAGGGCTGTGGAAGTGTCCCTTGGCACGTTCGAGCGTCCTCCCCCCTGAAAAAAAAACTTTCATATTTCCACCCCACGCTACCCATGGAAGGTAGCCGAGGCCCGGGGGAGGTAACCCCCGGGTCCGGGGCACTGCGCCCCCCGCAGGACACCCGGGGAAATGCATCCAAACGGTGAAAAAAAACACTGAAAACAGTTTGAAATTGTTCATTCACTCTTCCCCGGGATTCATGCCCAGGGCTTTGGAAGTGTCCCTGGGCACGTTTGAGCGTCTTCCCCCCTGAAAAAAAAAAAAAAAACTTTCATGTTTCCACCCCAAGCTACCCATGGAAGGTAGCCCAGGCCCGGGGGAGGTCACCCCCGGGTCCGGGGCACTGCGCCCCCCGCAGGACACCCAGGGAAATGCATCCAAACGGTGAAAAAAACACTGAAAACAGTTTGAAATTGTTCACCCATTCGTCCCCGGGATTCATGCCCAGGGCTGTGGAAGTGTCCCTGGGAACTTCCGATCGTCTTCCCCCCCGGGAAAAAAAACTTCCAGATTTCCACCCCACGCTACCCAGGGAAGGTAGCCCGGGCCCGGGGTAGGTCACCCCCGGGTCCGGGGCACTGCGCCCCCCGCAGGACACCCAGGGAAATGCATCCAAACGGTGAAAAAAACACTGAAAACAGTTTGAAATTGTTCACCCACTCGTCCCCAGGATTCATGCCCAGGGCTGTGGAAGTGTCCCTGGGCACTTCCGAGCATCTTCCCCCCGGGAAAAAAAACTTCCAGATTTCCACCCCACGCTACCCAGGGAAGGTAGCCCGGGCCCGAGGTAGGTCACCCCCGGGTCCCGGGCACTGCGCCCCCCGCAGGACACCCAGGGAAATGCATCCAAACGGTGAAAAAAACACTTTGAAAATAGTTTGAAATGGTTCGCCCACTCTTCCCCGGGATTCATGCCCAGGGCTGTGGATGTGTCCATGGGCACGTTCGAGCCTCTTCCCCCCTGAAAAAAAAACTTCCATATTTCCACCCCACGCTGCCCGGGGAAGAAAGCACGGGCCCGGGGGAGGTCACCCCCGGGTCCGGGGCACTGCGCCCCCCGCAGGAAACCCAGTGAAATGCATCCAAATGGTGAAAAAAACACTGAAAACAGTTTGAAATTGTTCACCCACTCGTCCCCGGGATTCATGCCCAGGGCTGTGGAAGTGTCCCTGGGAACTTCCGAGCGTCTTCCCCCCGGGAAAAAAAACTTCCAGATTTCCACCCCATGCTACCCAAGGAAGGTAGCCCGGGCCCGGGGTATGTCACCCCCGGGTCCGGGGCACTGCGCCCCCCGCAGGACACCCAGGGAAATGCATCCAAACGGTTAAAAAAACACTTTGAAAACAGTTTGAAATTGTCCACCCACTCTTCCCCGGGATTCATGCCCAGGGCTGTGGAAGTGTCCCTAGGCATGTTTGAGCGTCTTCCCCCCTGAAAAAAAAAAAACTTCCAGATTTCCACCCCACGCTACCCAGGTAAGGTAGCCCGGGCCCGAGGTAGGTCACCCCCGGGTCCGGGGCACTGCGCCCCCCGCAGGACACCCAGTGAAATGCATCCAAACGGTGAAAAAAACAGTTTGAAAATAGTTTGAAATGGTTCGCCCACTCTTCCCCGGTATTCATGCCCAGGGCTGTGGAAGTGTCCCTGGGCACGTTCGAGCGTCTTCCCCCCTGAAAAAAAAAACTTCCATATTTCCACCCCACGCTGCCTGGGGAAGAAAGCACGGGCCCGGGGGAGGTCACCCCCGGGTCCGGGGCACTGCGCCCCCCGCAGGACACCCAGGGAAATGCATCCAAACGGTGAAAAAAAAACTGAAAATAGTTTGAAATCGTTCACCCACTCTTCCCCGGTATTCATGCCCAGGGCTGTGGAAGTGTCCCTTGGCACGTTCGAGCGTCCTCCCCCCTGAAAAAAAAACTTTCATATTTCCACCCCACGCTACCCAGGGAAGGTAGCCCGGGCCCGAGGTAGGTCACCCCCGGGTCCGGGGCACTGCGCCCCCCGCAGGACACCCAGGGAAATGCATCCAAACGGTGAAAAAAACACTGAAAACAGTTTGAAATTGTTCACCCACTCTTCCCCGGGATTCATGCCCAGGGCTGTGGAAGTGTCCCTGGGCACGTTTGAGCGTCTTCCCCCCTGAAAAAAAAACTTCCATATTTCACCCCACGCTGCCTGGGGAAGGTAGCCCGGGTCCAGGGGAGGTCACCCCCGGGTCCGGGGCACTGCGCCCCCCGCAGGACACCCAGGGAAATGCATCCAAACGGTGAAAAAAACACTGAAAACAGTTTGAAATTGTTCACCTACTCGTCCCCGGGATTCATGCCCAGGGCTGTGGAAGTGTCCCTGGGCACTTCCGAGCGTCTTCCCCCCGGGAAAAAAAAACTTCCAGATTTCCACCCCACGCTACCCAGGGAAGGTAGCCCGGGCCTGAGGTAGGTCACCCCCGGGTCCGGGGCACTGCGCCCCCCGCAGGACACCCAGGGAAATGCATCCAAACGGTGAAAAAAACACTGAAAACAGTTTGAAATTGTTCACCCACTCTTCCCCGGGATTCATGCCCAGGGTTGTGGAAGTGTCCCTTTGCACGTTCGAGCGTCTTCCCCCCTGAAAAAAAAAACTTCCATATTTCCACCCCACGCTTCCCGGGGAAGAAAGCACGGGCCCGGGGGAGGTCACCCCCGGGTCAGGGGCACTGCGCCCCCCGCAGGAAACCCAGGGAAATGCATCCAAACGGTGAAAAAAACACTGAAAACAGTTTGAAATTGTTCACCCACTCTTCCCCGGGATTCATGCCCAGGGCTGTGGAAGTGTCCCTGGGCACGTTTGAGCGTCTTCCCCCCTGAAAAAAAAACTTCCATATTTTCACCCCACGCTGCCCGGGGAAGGTAGCCTGGGTCCAGGGGAGGTCACCCCCGGGTCCATGGCACTGCGCCCCCAACAGGACACCCAGTGAAATGCATCCAAATGGTGAAAAAAAACACTGAAAACAGTTTGAAATTGTTCACCCACTCGTCCCCGGGATTCATGCCCAGGGCTGTGGAAGTGTCCCTGGGCACGTTTTAGCGTCTTCCCCCCTGAAAAAAAAAACTTCCATATTTTCACCCCACGCTGCCCGGGGAAGGTAGCCTGGGTCGAGGGGAGGTCACCCCCGGGTCCATGGCACTGCGCCCCCAACAGGACACCCAGTGTAATGCATCCAAATGGTGAAAAAAACACTGAAAACAGTTTGAAATGGTTCGCCCACTCTTCCCCGGGATTCATGCCCAGGGCTGTGGAAGTGTCCCTGGGCACGTTCGAGCGTCTTCCCCCCTGAAAAAAAAACTTCCATATTTCCACCCCACGCTGCCCGGGGAAGAAAGCACGGGCCCGGGGGAGGTCACCCCCGGGTCCGGGGCACTGCGCCCCCCGCAGGACACCCAGGGAAATGCATCCAAACGGTGAAAAAAACACTGAAAATAGTTTGAAATTGTCCGCCCACTCTTCCCCGGGATTCAT
>NW_028142168.1:72500-85000 GCF_055691185.1 Crinia signifera | reverse complement strand
CCCCTGGCCCGGGCTACCTTCCCCGGGCAGCGCGGGGTGGTTTTGTGGAAGTTTTTTTTTCAGGGGGGAAGACGCTTTGTCATGCCCAGGGACACTTCCATAGGCCCGGGCATGAATCCCGGGCTCGAGTGGGTGAGATACTTCCATGTATTTTCAAAGTGCTTTTTTCACCCTTTCTGTGCAATTCCCGGGACGGCCAGCGGGGGGCGCATGTCCCCGGACCCCGGGACGACGTCCCCCTGGCCCGGGCTACCTTCCCCGGGCAGCGCGGGGTGGTTTTGTGGAAGTTTTTTTTTTCAGGGGGGAAGACGCTTTGTCATGCCCAGGGACACTTCCATAGGCCCGGGCATGAATCCCGGGGAAGAGTGGGTGAGATACTTCCATGTATTTTCAAAGTGCTTTTTTCACCCTTTCTGTGCAATTCTCGGGTCGGCCAGCGGGGGGCACATGTCCCCGGACCCCGGGACGACGTCCCCCTGGCCCGGGCTACCTTCCCCGGGCAGCGCGGGGTGGTTTTGTGGAAGTTTATTTTTCAGGGGGGAAGACGCTTCAGCTTGCCCGGGGACACTTCCACAGCCCTGGGCATGAATCCCGGGGAAGAGTGGGTGAACAATTTCAAACTGTTTTCAGTGTTTTTTTCACCGATTAGATGCATTTCTCCGGGTGTCCAGCACGGGGCGCAGTCCCCCGGACCCGGGGGTGACCTCACCCAGGCCCGGGCTACCTCCCCCGGGCAGCGTGGGGGTGAAAATCTGGAACTTGTTTTTCCCGGGGGGAAGACGCTCGGACGTGCCCAGGGACACTTCCACAGCCCTGGGCATGAATCCCGGGGAAGAGTGGGCGAGCTGTTTCAAACTATTTTCAAAGTATTTTTTCACAGTTTGGATGCATTTCCCCGGGCGACCAGCGGGGGGCGCAGTGCCCCGGACCCGGGGGTGACCTCCCCCGGGCCTGGGCTACCTTCCCCGGGCATCGTGGGGAGGAAATATGGAACTTTTTTTTTTCAGGGGGGAAGAAGCTTCAGCTTGCCCGGGGACACTTCCACAGCCCTGGGCATGAATCCCGGGGAAGAGTGGGTGAACGATTTCAAACTATTTTCAAAGTATTTTTATCACCTTTTGGACGCATTTCCCCGGGTGTCCTGCGGGTGGCGCAGTTCCCCGGACCCGGGGGTGACCTCCCCCGGGCCCGGGCTACCTTCCCTGGGTAGCGTGGGGTGGAAATATGGAACTTTTTTTTTCAGGGGGGAAGACGCTTCTTCATGCCCGGGGACACTTCCATAGGCCCGGGCATGAATCCCGGGGAAGAGTGGGTGAGGAATCAAAGTATATTCAAAGTGCTTTTTTCACCCTTTCTGTGCAATTCTCAGGTCGGCCAGCGGGGGGCACATGTCCCCGGACCCCTGGACGACGTCCCCCTGGCCCGGGCTACCTTCCCTGGCCAGCGCGGGGTGGTTTTGTGGAAGTTTTTATTTCAGGGGGGGAAGACGCTTTGTCATGCCCGGGGACACTTCCATAGGCCAGGGCATGAATCCCGGGATCGAGTGGGTGAGGAATTTCAAAGTATTTTCAAAGTATTTTTTTCACCTTTTGGACGCAATTCCCCGGTTGTCCTGCGGGGGACGCCGGTCCCCAGACCCGGGGATGACCTCCCCCGGGCCTGGGCTACCTTCCCTGGGTAGCGGGGGGTGGAAATATGGAAGTTTTTTTTTCAGGGGGGAGGACGCTCGAACGTGCCCAGGGACACTTCCACAGCCCTGGGCATGAATCCCGGGGAAGAGTGGGTGAACGATTTCAAGATATTTTCTAAGTGCTTTTTTCACCTTTTGGATGCAATTCCCCGGGTGTCCTGCGGGTGGCGCAGTGCCCCGGACCCGGGGGTGACCTCCCCCGGGCCTGGGCTACCTTCCCTGGGTAGCGGGGGGTGGAAATATGGAAGTTTTTTTTTCAGGGGGGAGGACGCTCGAACGTGCCCAGGGACACTTCCACAGCCCTGGGCATGAATCCCGGGGAAGAGTGGGTGAACGATTTCAAGATATTTTCTAAGTGCTTTTTTCACCTTTTGGATGCAATTCCCCGGGTGTCCTGCGGGTGGCGCAGTGCCCCGGACCCGGGGGTGACCTCCCCCGGGCCTGGGCTACCTTCCCTGGGTAGCGTGGGGTGGAAATATGGAAGGTTTTTTTTCCCGGGGGGGCAGAAGCTTCAGCCTGCCCAGGGACACTTCCACAGCCCTGGGCATGAATCCCGGGGAAGAGTGGGTGAACGATTTCAAGATATTTTCTAAGTGCTTTTTTCACCTTTTGGATGCAATTCTCCGGGTGTCCTGCGGGGGGCGCAGTGCCCCGGACCCGGGGGTGACCTCCCCCGGGCCCGGGCTACCTTCCCTGGGTAGCGGGGGGTGGAAATATGGAAGTTTTTTTTTTCAGGGGGGCATAAGCTTCATCTTGCCCGGGGACACTTCCACAGCCCTGGGCATGAATCCCGGGGAAGAGTGGGTGAACAGTTTCAAACTGTTTTCAGTGTTTTTTTTCACCTTTTGGATGCATTTCTCCGGGTGTCCAGCACGGGGCGCAGTCCCCCGGACCCGGGGGTGACCTCAACCAGGCCCGGGCTACCTCCCCCGGGCAGCGTGGGGTGAAAATCTGGAACTTGTTTTTCCCGGGGGGGGAAGACGCTCGGACGTGCCCAGGGACACTTCCACAGCCCTGGGCATGAATCCCGGGGAAGAGTGGGCGAACGATTTCAAACTATTTTCAAAGTATTTTTTTCACCTTTTGGACGCAATTCCCCGGTTGTCCTGCGGGGGACGCAGTGCCCCGGACCCGGGGGTGACCTCCCCCGGGCCTGGGCTACCTCCCCCGGGCAGCGTGGGGTGGAAATATGGAAGTTTTTTTTTTCAGGGGGAAAAGACGCTTCTTCATGCCCGGGGACACTTCCATAGGCCCGGGCATGAATCCCGGGGAAGAGTGGGTGAGGAATCAAAGTATTTTCAAAGTGCTTTTTTCACCCTTTCTGTGCAATTCTCGGGTCGGCCAGCGGGGGGCACATGTCCCCGGACCCCGGGACGACGTCCCCCTGGCCCGGGCTACCTTCCCTGGGTAGCGTGGGGTGGAAATATGGAAGTTTTTTTTTTCAGGGGGAAAAGACGCTTCTTCATGCCCGGGGACACTTCCACAGCCCTGGGCATGAATCCTGGGGAAGAGTGGGTGAGAGGAATCAAAGTATTTTCAAAGTGCATTTTTACGGCTTGACTCCATTTCTCAATTCAAAGTGCTTTTTTTCTCACGGCTTGACTCCATTTCTCCGGGTGGCCAGCGGTGCCCCGGACCCAGGGGTGACCTCCCCCAGGCCCGGGCTACCTTCCCTGGGTAGCGTGGGGTGGAAATATGGAAGTTTTTTTTTTCAGGGGGGCAGAAGCTTCGGCTTGCCCGGGGACACTTCCACAGCCCTGGGCATGAATCCCGGGCTTGAGTGGGTGAGGAATTTTGAAGTATTTTCTAAGTGCTTTTTTCACCTTTTGGATGCAATTCTCCGGGTGTCCTGCGGGGGGCGCAGTGCCCCGGACCCGGGGGTGACCTTCCCCGGGCCTGGGCTACCTTCCCTGGGTAGCGGGGGGTGGAAATATGGAAGTTTTTTTTTTCCGGGGGGCAGAAGCTTCAGCCTGCCCAGGGACACTTCCACAGCCCTGGGCATGAATCCCGGGGAAGAGTGGGTGAACGGTTTCAAGATATTTTCTAAGTGCTTTTTTCACCCTTTCTGTGCAATTCTCGGGTCGGCCAGCGGGGGGCACATGTCCCCGGACCCGGGAGTGGCCTCCCCCGGGCCCGGGCTACCTTCCCCGGGCATCGTGGGGTGGAAATATGGAAGTTTTTTTTTTCCGGGGGGAAGACGCTCGGACGTGCCCAGGGACACTTCCACAGCCCTGGGCATGATTCCCGGGGAAGAGTGGGTGAACCATTTCAAACTGTTTTCAGTGTTTTTTTCACCTTTTGGATGCATTTCTCCGGGTGTCCAGCACGGGGCGCAGTCCCCCGGACCCGGGGGTGACCTCCCCCAGGCCCGGGCTACCTCCCCCGGGCAGCGTGGGGTGAAAATCTGGAACTTGTTTTTCCCGGGGGGGGAAGACGCTCGGACGTGCCCAGGGACACTTCCACAGCCCTGGGCATGAATCCCGGGCTCGAGTGGGTGAGGAATTTCAAAGTATTGTCAAAGTATTTTTTGCACCTTTTGGACGCAATTCCCCGGGCGACCAGCGGGGGGCGCAGTTCCCCGGACCCGGGGATGGACTCCCCCGGGCCCGGGCTACCTTCCCCGGGCATCGTGGGGTGGAAATATGGAACTTTTTTTTTTCCGGGGGGAAGACGCTCGGACGTGCCCAGGGACACTTCCACAGCCCTGGGCATGAATCCCGGGGAAGAGTGGGTGAACCATTTCAAACTGTTTTCAGTGTTTTTTTCTCCTTTTGGATGCATTTCTCCGGGTGTCCAGCACGGGGCGCAGTCCCCCGGACCCGGGGGTGACCTCCCCCAGGCCCGGGCTACCTCCCCCGGGCAGCGTGGGGTGAAAATCTGGAACTTGTTTTTCCCGGGGGGGGAAGACGCTCGGACGTGCCCAGGGACACTTCCACAGCCCTGGGCATGAATCCCGGGCTCGAGTGGGTAAGGAATTTCAAAGTATTTTCAAAGTATTTTTTTCACCTTTTGGACGCAATTCCCCGGGCGACCAGCGGGGGGCGCAGTTCCCCGGACCCGGGGGTGGCCTCCCCCGGGCCTGGGCTACCTTCCCCGGGCATCGTGGGGTGGAAATATGGAAGTTTTTTTTCCCGGGGGGAAGACGCTCGGACGTGCCCAGGGACACTTCCACAGCCCCGGGCATGAATCCCGGGGAAGAGTGGGAGAACGATTGAAACTATTTTCAAAGTGTTTTTTTCACCTTTTGCATGCATTTCCCCGGTTGTCCTGCGGGGGGCGCATTGCCCCGGACCCGTGGGTGACCTCCCGCGGGCCCGGGCTACCTTCCCCAGGCATCGTGGGGTGGAAATATGGAACTTTTTTTTTCAGGGGGGGAAGACGCTCGGACGTGCCCAGGGACACTTCCACAGACCCGGGCATGAATCCCGGGGAAGAGTGGGCGAACGATTTCAAACTATTTTCAAAGTATTTTTTGCACCTTTTGGACGCAATTCCCCGGGCGACCAGCGGGGGGCGCAGTTCCCCGGACCCGGGGATGGACTCCCCCGGGCCCGGGCTACCTTCCCCGGGCATCGTGGGGTGGAAATATGGAACTTTTTTTTTTCCGGGGGGAAGACGCTCGGACGTGCCCAGGGACACTTCCACAGCCCTGGGCATGAATCCCGGGGAAGAGTGGGTGAACCATTTCAAACTGTTTTCAGTGTTTTTTTCTCCTTTTGGATGCATTTCTCCGGGTGTCCAGCACGGGGCGCAGTCCCCCGGACCCGGGGGTGACCTCCCCCAGGCCCGGGCTACCTCCCCCGGGCAGCGTGGGGTGAAAATCTGGAACTTGTTTTTCCCGGGGGGGGAAGACGCTCGGACGTGCCCAGGGACACTTCCACAGCCCTGGGCATGAATCCCGGGCTCGAGTGGGTAAGGAATTTCAAAGTATTTTCAAAGTATTTTTTTCACCTTTTGGACGCAATTCCCCGGGCGACCAGCGGGGGGCGCAGTTCCCCGGACCCGGGGGTGGCCTCCCCCGGGCCTGGGCTACCTTCCCCGGGCATCGTGGGGTGGAAATATGGAAGTTTTTTTTCCCGGGGGGAAGACGCTCGGACGTGCCCAGGGACACTTCCACAGCCCCGGGCATGAATCCCGGGGAAGAGTGGGAGAACGATTGAAACTATTTTCAAAGTGTTTTTTTCACCTTTTGCATGCATTTCCCCGGTTGTCCTGCGGGGGGCGCATTGCCCCGGACCCGTGGGTGACCTCCCGCGGGCCCGGGCTACCTTCCCCAGGCATCGTGGGGTGGAAATATGGAACTTTTTTTTTCAGGGGGGGAAGACGCTCGGACGTGCCCAGGGACACTTCCACAGACCCGGGCATGAATCCCGGGGAAGAGTGGGCGAACGATTTCAAACTATTTTCAAAGTATTTTTTGCACCTTTTGGACGCAATTCCCCGGGCGACCAGCGGGGGGCGCAGTTCCCCGGACCCGGGGATGGACTCCCCCGGGCCCGGGCTACCTTCCCCGGGCATCGTGGGGTGGAAATATGGAACTTTTTTTTTTCCGGGGGGAAGACGCTCGGACGTGCCCAGGGACACTTCCACAGCCCTGGGCATGAATCCCGGGGAAGAGTGGGTGAACCATTTCAAACTGTTTTCAGTGTTTTTTTCTCCTTTTGGATGCATTTCTCCGGGTGTCCAGCACGGGGCGCAGTCCCCCGGACCCGGGGGTGACCTCCCCCAGGCCCGGGCTACCTCCCCCGGGCAGCGTGGGGTGAAAATCTGGAACTTGTTTTTCCCGGGGGGGGAAGACGCTCGGACGTGCCCAGGGACACTTCCACAGCCCTGGGCATGAATCCCGGGCTCGAGTGGGTAAGGAATTTCAAAGTATTTTCAAAGTATTTTTTTCACCTTTTGGACGCAATTCCCCGGGCGACCAGCGGGGGGCGCAGTTCCCCGGACCCGGGGGTGGCCTCCCCCGGGCCTGGGCTACCTTCCCCGGGCATCGTGGGGTGGAAATATGGAAGTTTTTTTTCCCGGGGGGAAGACGCTCGGACGTGCCCAGGGACACTTCCACAGCCCCGGGCATGAATCCCGGGGAAGAGTGGGAGAACGATTGAAACTATTTTCAAAGTGTTTTTTTCACCTTTTGCATGCATTTCCCCGGTTGTCCTGCGGGGGGCGCATTGCCCCGGACCCGTGGGTGACCTCCCGCGGGCCCGGGCTACCTTCCCCAGGCATCGTGGGGTGGAAATATGGAACTTTTTTTTTCAGGGGGGGAAGACGCTCGGACGTGCCCAGGGACACTTCCACAGACCCGGGCATGAATCCCGGGGAAGAGTGGGCGAACGATTTCAAACTATTTTCAAAGTATTTTTTGCACCTTTTGGACGCAATTCCCCGGGCGACCAGCGGGGGGCGCAGTTCCCCGGACCCGGGGATGGACTCCCCCGGGCCCGGGCTACCTTCCCCGGGCATCGTGGGGTGGAAATATGGAACTTTTTTTTTTCCGGGGGGAAGACGCTCGGACGTGCCCAGGGACACTTCCACAGCCCTGGGCATGAATCCCGGGGAAGAGTGGGTGAACCATTTCAAACTGTTTTCAGTGTTTTTTTCTCCTTTTGGATGCATTTCTCCGGGTGTCCAGCACGGGGCGCAGTCCCCCGGACCCGGGGGTGACCTCCCCCAGGCCCGGGCTACCTCCCCCGGGCAGCGTGGGGTGAAAATCTGGAACTTGTTTTTCCCGGGGGGGGAAGACGCTCGGACGTGCCCAGGGACACTTCCACAGCCCTGGGCATGAATCCCGGGCTCGAGTGGGTAAGGAATTTCAAAGTATTTTCAAAGTATTTTTTTCACCTTTTGGACGCAATTCCCCGGGCGACCAGCGGGGGGCGCAGTTCCCCGGACCCGGGGGTGGCCTCCCCCGGGCCTGGGCTACCTTCCCCGGGCATCGTGGGGTGGAAATATGGAAGTTTTTTTTCCCGGGGGGAAGACGCTCGGACGTGCCCAGGGACACTTCCACAGCCCCGGGCATGAATCCCGGGGAAGAGTGGGAGAACGATTGAAACTATTTTCAAAGTGTTTTTTTCACCTTTTGCATGCATTTCCCCGGTTGTCCTGCGGGGGGCGCATTGCCCCGGACCCGTGGGTGACCTCCCGCGGGCCCGGGCTACCTTCCCCAGGCATCGTGGGGTGGAAATATGGAACTTTTTTTTTCAGGGGGGGAAGACGCTCGGACGTGCCCAGGGACACTTCCACAGACCCGGGCATGAATCCCGGGGAAGAGTGGGCGAACGATTTCAAACTATTTTCAAAGTATTTTTTGCACCTTTTGGACGCAATTCCCCGGGCGACCAGCGGGGGGCGCAGTTCCCCGGACCCGGGGATGGACTCCCCCGGGCCCGGGCTACCTTCCCCGGGCATCGTGGGGTGGAAATATGGAACTTTTTTTTTTCCGGGGGGAAGACGCTCGGACGTGCCCAGGGACACTTCCACAGCCCTGGGCATGAATCCCGGGGAAGAGTGGGTGAACCATTTCAAACTGTTTTCAGTGTTTTTTTCTCCTTTTGGATGCATTTCTCCGGGTGTCCAGCACGGGGCGCAGTCCCCCGGACCCGGGGGTGACCTCCCCCAGGCCCGGGCTACCTCCCCCGGGCAGCGTGGGGTGAAAATCTGGAACTTGTTTTTCCCGGGGGGGGGAAGACGCTCGGACGTGCCCAGGGACACTTCCACAGCCCTGGGCATGAATCCCGGGATCGAGTGGGTAAGGAATTTCAAAGTATTTTCAAAGTATTTTTTTCACCTTTTGGACGCAATTCCCCGGGCGACCAGCGGGGGGCGCAGTTCCCCGGACCCGGGGGTGGCCTCCCCCGGGCCTGGGCTACCTTCCCCGGGCATCGTGGGGTGGAAATATGGAAGTTTTTTTTCCCGGGGGGAAGACGCTCGGACGTGCCCAGGGACACTTCCACAGCCCCGGGCATGAATCCCGGGGAAGAGTGGGAGAACGATTGAAACTATTTTCAAAGTGTTTTTTTCACCTTTTGCATGCATTTCCCCGGTTGTCCTGCGGGGGGCGCATTGCCCCGGACCCGTGGGTGACCTCCCGCGGGCCCGGGCTACCTTCCCCAGGCATCGTGGGGTGGAAATATGGAACTTTTTTTTTCAGGGGGGGAAGACGCTCGGACGTGCCCAGGGACACTTCCACAGACCCGGGCATGAATCCCGGGGAAGAGTGGGCGAACGATTTCAAACTATTTTCAAAGTATTTTTTGCACCTTTTGGACGCAATTCCCCGGTCGACCAGCGGGGGGCGCAGTTCCCCGGACCCGGGGATGGACTCCCCCGGGCCCGGGCTACCTTCCCCGGGCATCGTGGGGTGGAAATATGGAACTTTTTTTTTTCCGGGGGGAAGACGCTCGGACGTGCCCAGGGACACTTCCACAGCCCTGGGCATGAATCCCGGGGAAGAGTGGGTGAACCATTTCAAACTGTTTTCAGTGTTTTTTTCTCCTTTTGGATGCATTTCTCCGGGTGTCCAGCACGGGGCGCAGTCCCCCGGACCCGGGGGTGACCTCCCCCAGGCCCGGGCTACCTCCCCCGGGCAGCGTGGGGTGAAAATCTGGAACTTGTTTTTCCCGGGGGGGGGAAGACGCTCGGACGTGCCCAGGGACACTTCCACAGCCCTGGGCATGAATCCCGGGCTCGAGTGGGTAAGGAATTTCAAAGTATTTTCAAAGTATTTTTTTCACCTTTTGGACGCAATTCCCCGGGCGACCAGCGGGGGGCGCAGTTCCCCGGACCCGGGGGTGGCCTCCCCCGGGCCTGGGCTACCTTCCCCGGGCATCGTGGGGTGGAAATATGGAAGTTTTTTTTCCCGGGGGGAAGACGCTCGGACGTGCCCAGGGACACTTCCACAGCCCCGGGCATGAATCCCGGGGAAGAGTGGGAGAACGATTGAAACTATTTTCAAAGTGTTTTTTTCACCTTTTGCATGCATTTCCCCGGTTGTCCTGCGGGGGGCGCATTGCCCCGGACCCGTGGGTGACCTCCCGCGGGCCCGGGCTACCTTCCCCAGGCATCGTGGGGTGGAAATATGGAACTTTTTTTTTCAGGGGGGGAAGACGCTCGGACGTGCCCAGGGACACTTCCACAGACCCGGGCATGAATCCCGGGGAAGAGTGGGCGAACGATTTCAAACTATTTTCAAAGTATTTTTTGCACCTTTTGGACGCAATTCCCCGGGCGACCAGCGGGGGGCGCAGTTCCCCGGACCCGGGGATGGACTCCCCCGGGCCCGGGCTACCTTCCCCGGGCATCGTGGGGTGGAAATATGGAACTTTTTTTTTTCCGGGGGGAAGACGCTCGGACGTGCCCAGGGACACTTCCACAGCCCTGGGCATGAATCCCGGGGAAGAGTGGGTGAACCATTTCAAACTGTTTTCAGTGTTTTTTTCTCCTTTTGGATGCATTTCTCCGGGTGTCCAGCACGGGGCGCAGTCCCCCGGACCCGGGGGTGACCTCCCCCAGGCCCGGGCTACCTCCCCCGGGCAGCGTGGGGTGAAAATCTGGAACTTGTTTTTCCCGGGGGGGGGAAGACGCTCGGACGTGCCCAGGGACACTTCCACAGCCCTGGGCATGAATCCCGGGCTCGAGTGGGTAAGGAATTTCAAAGTATTTTCAAAGTATTTTTTTCACCTTTTGGACGCAATTCCCCGGGCGACCAGCGGGGGGCGCAGTTCCCCGGACCCGGGGGTGGCCTCCCCCGGGCCTGGGCTACCTTCCCCGGGCATCGTGGGGTGGAAATATGGAAGTTTTTTTTCCCGGGGGGAAGACGCTCGGACGTGCCCAGGGACACTTCCACAGCCCCGGGCATGAATCCCGGGGAAGAGTGGGAGAACGATTGAAACTATTTTCAAAGTGTTTTTTTCACCTTTTGCATGCATTTCCCCGGTTGTCCTGCGGGGGGCGCATTGCCCCGGACCCGTGGGTGACCTCCCGCGGGCCCGGGCTACCTTCCCCAGGCATCGTGGGGTGGAAATATGGAACTTTTTTTTTCAGGGGGGGAAGACGCTCGGACGTGCCCAGGGACACTTCCACAGACCCGGGCATGAATCCCGGGGAAGAGTGGGCGAACGATTTCAAACTATTTTCAAAGTATTTTTTGCACCTTTTGGACGCAATTCCCCGGGCGACCAGCGGGGGGCGCAGTTCCCCGGACCCGGGGATGGACTCCCCCGGGCCCGGGCTACCTTCCCCGGGCATCGTGGGGTGGAAATATGGAACTTTTTTTTTCCGGGGGGAAGACGCTCGGACGTGCCCAGGGACACTTCCACAGCCCTGGGCATGAATCCCGGGGAAGAGTGGGTGAACCATTTCAAACTGTTTTCAGTGTTTTTTTCACCTTTTGGATGCATTTCTCCGGGTGTCCAGCACGGGGCGCAGTCCCCCGGACCCGGGGGTGACCTCCCCCAGGCCCGGGCTACCTCCCCCGGGCAGCGTGGGGTGAAAATCTGGAACTTGTTTTTCCCGGGGGGGGAAGACGCTCGGACGTGCCCAGGGACACTTCCACAGCCCTGGGCATGAATCCCGGGCTCGAGTGGGTAAGGAATTTCAAAGTATTTTCAAAGTATTTTTTTCACCTTTTGGACGCAATTCCCCGGGCGACCAGCGGGGGGCGCAGTTCCCCGGACCCGGGGGTGGCCTCCCCCGGGCCTGGGCTACCTTCCCCGGGCATCGTAAGGTGGAAATATGGAAGTTTTTTTTCCCGGGGGGAAGACGCTCGGACGTGCCCAGGGACACTTCCACAGCCCCGGGCATGAATCCCGGGGAAGAGTGGGAGAACGATTGAAACTATTTTCAAAGTGTTTTTTTCACCTTTTGCATGCATTTCCCCGGTTGTCCTGCGGGGGGCGCATTGCCCCGGACCCGTGGGTGACCTCCCGCGGGCCCGGGCTACCTTCCCCAGGCATCGTGGGGTGGAAATATGGAACTTTTTTTTTCAGGGGGGGAAGACGCTCGGACGTGCCCAGGGACACTTCCACAGCCCCGGGCATGAATCCCGGGGAAGAGTGGGCGAACGATTTCAAACTATTTTCAAAGTATTTTTTGCACCTTTTGGACGCAATTCCCCGGGCGACCAGCGGGGGGCGCAGTTCCCCGGACCCGGGGATGGACTCCCCCGGGCCCGGGCTACCTTCCCCGGGCATCGTGGGGTGGAAATATGGAACTTTTTTTTTTCCGGGGGGAAGACGCTCGGACGTGCCCAGGGACACTTCCACAGCCCTGGGCATGAATCCCGGGGAAGAGTGGGTGAACCATTTCAAACTGTTTTCAGTGTTTTTTTCTCCTTTTGGATGCATTTCTCCGGGTGTCCAGCACGGGGCGCAGTCCCCCGGACCCGGGGGTGACCTCCCCCAGGCCCGGGCTACCTCCCCCGGGCAGCGTGGGGTGAAAATCTGGAACTTGTTTTTCCCGGGGGGGAAGACGCTCGGACGTGCCCAGGGACACTTCCACAGCCCTGGGCATGAATCCCGGGGAAGAGTGGGCGAACAATTTCAAAGTATTTTCAAAGTATTTTTTTCACCTTTTGGACGCAATTCCCCGGGCGACCAGTGGGAGGCGCAGTTCCCCGGACCCGGGGATGGACTCCCCCGGGCCCGGGCTACCTTCCCCGGGCATCGTGGGGTGGAAATATGGAAGTTTTTTTTTCCCGGGGGGAAGACGCTCGAACTTACCCAGGGACACTTCCACAGCCCTGGGCATGAATCCCGGGGAAGAGTGGGAGAACGATTGAAGCTATTTTCAAAGTGTTTTTTCACCTTTTGGA
>NW_028142168.1:47500-60000 GCF_055691185.1 Crinia signifera | reverse complement strand
AGGGGGGGAAGACGCTTTGTCATGCCCGGGGACACTTCCATAGGCCCGGGCATGAATCCCGGGGAAGAGTGGGTGAGGAATCAAATTATTTTCTAAGTGCTTTTTTCACCCTTCCTGTGCAATTCTCGGGTCTGCCAGCGGGGGGCACATGTCCCCGGACCCCGGGACGACGTCCCCCTGGCCCGGGCTACCTTCCCTGGGTAGCGTGGGGTGGAAATATGGAAGTTTTTTTTTTCAGGGGGAAAAGACGCTTCTTCATGCCCGGGGACACTTCCAGAGGCCCGGGCATGAATCCCGGGGAAGAGAGGGTGAGGAATCAAAGTATTTTCAAAGTGCATTTTTCACCCTTTCTGTGCAATTCTCGGGTCTGCCAGCGGGGGGCACATGTCCCCGGACCCCGGGACGACGTCCCCCTGGCCCGGGCTGCCTTCCCTGGGTAGCGTGGGGTGGAAATATGGAAGTTTTTTTTTTCAGGGGGAAAAGACGCTTCTTCATGCCCGGGGACACTTCCAGAGGCCCGGGCATGAATCCCGGGGAAGAGTGGGTGAGGAATCAAAGTATATTCAAAGTGCTTTTTTCACCCTTTCTGTGCAATTCTCGGGTCTGCCAGCAGGGGGCACATGTCCCCGGACCCCGGGACGACGTCCCCCTGGCCCGGGCTGCCTTCCCTGGGTAGCGTGGGGTGGAAATATGGAAGTTTTTTTTTCAGGGGGAAAAGACGCTTCTTCATGCCCGGGGACACTTCCAGAGGCCCGGGCATGAATCCCGGGGAAGAGTGGGTGAGGAATCAAAGTATTTTCAAAGTGCATTTTTCACCCTTTCTGTGCAATTCTCGGGTCTGCCAGCAGGGGGCACATGTCCCCGGACCCCGGGACGACGTCCCCCTGGCCCGGGCTGCCTTCCCTGGGTAGCGTGGGGTGGAAATATGGAAGTTTTTTTTTCAGGGGGAAAAGACGCTTCTTCATGCCCGGGGACACTTCCAGAGGCCCGGGCATGAATCCCGGGGAAGAGTGGGTGAGGAATCAAAGTATATTCAAAGTGCTTTTTTCACCCTTTCTGTGCAATTCTCGGGTCTGCCAGCAGGGGGCACATGTCCCCGGACCCCGGGACGACGTCCCCCTGGCCCGGGCTGCCTTCCCTGGGTAGCGTGGGGTGGAAATATGGAAGTTTTTTTTTCAGGGGGAAAAGACGCTTCTTCATGCCCGGGGACACTTCCAGAGGCCCGGGCATGAATCCCGGGGAAGAGTGGGTGAGGAATCAAAGTATTTTCAAAGTGCATTTTTCACCCTTTCTGTGCAATTCTCGGGTCTGCCAGCAGGGGGCACATGTCCCCGGACCCCGGGACGACGTCCCCCTGGCCCGGGCTGCCTTCCCTGGGTAGCGTGGGGTGGAAATATGGAAGTTTTTTTTTCAGGGGGAAAAGACGCTTCTTCATGCCCGGGGACACTTCCAGAGGCCCGGGCATGAATCCCGGGGAAGAGTGGGTGAGGAATCAAAGTATTTTCAAAGTGCATTTTTCACCCTTTCTGTGCAATTCTCGGGTCTGCCAGCAGGGGGCACATGTCCCCGGACCCCTGGACGACGTCCCCCTGGCCCGGGCTACCTTCCCTGGCAAGCGCGGGGTGGTTTTGTGGAAGTTTTTATTTCAGGGGGGAAGACGCTTTGTCATGCCCGGGGACACTTCCATAGGCCCGGGCATGAATCCCGGGATCGAGTGGGTGAGGAATTTCAAAGTATTTTCAAAGTATTTTTTTCACCTTTTGGACGCAATTCCCCGGGTGTCCTGCGGGTGGCGCAGTGCCCCGGACCCGGGGGTGACCTCCCCCGGGCCTGGGCTACCTTCCCTGGGTAGCGTGGGGTGGAAATATGGAAGTTTTTTTTTTCAGGGGGGAGGACGCTCAAACGTGCCCAGGGGCACTTCCACAGCCCTGGGCATGAATCCCGGGGAAGAGTGGGTGAACGATTTCAAGATATTGTCTAAGTGCTTTTTTCACCTTTTGGATGCAATTCCCCGGGTGTCCTGCGGGTGGCGCAGTTCCCCGGACCCGGGAGTGGCCTCCCCCGGGCCCGGGCTACCTTCCCTGGGTAGCGGGGGGTGGAAATATGGAAGTTTTTTTTTCCCGGGGGGAAGACGCTCGGAAGTGCCCAGGGACACTTCCACAGCCCTGGGCATGAATCCCGGGGAAGAGAGGGTGAACGATTTCAAGATATTGTCTAAGTGCTTTTTTCACCTTTTGGATGCAATTCCCCGGGTGTCCTGCGGGTGGCGCAGTTCCCCGGACCCGGGAGTGGCCTCCCCCGGGCCCGGGCTACCTTCCCTGGGTAGCGGGGGGTGGAAATATGGAAGTTTTTTTTTCCCGGGGGGAAGACGCTCGGAAGTGCCCAGGGACACTTCCACAGCCCTGGGCATGAATCCCGGGGAAGAGAGGGTGAACGATTTCAAGATATTTTCTAAGTGCTTTTTTCACCTTTTGGGTGCAATTCTCCGGGTGTCCTGCGGGGGGCGCAGTTCCCCGGACCCGGGAGTGGCCTCCCCCGGGCCCGGGCTACCTTCCCTGGGTAGCGGGGGGTGGAAATATGGAAGTTTTTTTTTCCCGGGGGGAAGACGCTCGGAAGTGCCCAGGGACACTTCCACAGCCCTGGGCATGAATCCCGGGGAAGAGAGGGTGAACGATTTCAAGATATTTTCTAAGTGCTTTTTTCACCTTTTGGATGCAATTCCCCGGGTGTCCTGCGGGTGGCGCAGTTCCCCGGACCCGGGAGTGGCCTCCCCCGGGCCCGGGCTACCTTCCCTGGGTAGCGGGGGGTGGAAATATGGAAGTTTTTTTTTCCCGGGGGGAAGACGCTCGGAAGTGCCCAGGGACACTTCCACAGCCCCGGGCATGAATCCCGGGGAAGAGAGGGTGAACGATTTCAAGATATTTTCAAAGTATTTTTTCACCTTTTGGATGCAATTCCCCGGGTGTCCTGCGGGTGGCGCAGTGCCCCGGACCCGGGGGTGACCTCCCCCGGGCCCGGGCTACCTTCCCTGGGTAGCGTGGGGTGGAAATATGGAAGTTTTTTTTTTCAGGGGGGCATAAGCTTCATCTTGCCCGGGGACACTTCCACAGCCCTGGGCATGAATCCCGGGGAAGAGTGGGTGAGAGGAATCAAAGTATTTTCAAAGTGCATTTTTACGGCTTGACTCCATTTCTCAATTCAAAGTGCTTTTTTTCTCACGGCTTGACTCCATTTCTCCGGGTGGCCAGCGGTGCCCCGGACCCAGGGGTGACCTCCCCCAGGCCCGGGCTACCTTCCCTGGGTAGCGTGGGGTGGAAATATGGAAGTTTTATTTTTCAGGGGGGCAGAAGCTTTGGCTTGCCCGGGGACACTTCCACAGCCCTGGGCATGAATCCCGGGGAAGAGTGGGTGAACGATTTCAAGATATTTTCTAAGTGCTTTTTTCACCTTTTGGATGCAATTCTCCGGGTGTCCTGCGGGGGGCGCAGTGCCCCGGACCCGGGGGTGACCTCCCCCGGGCCTGGGCTACCTTCCCTGGGTAGCGGGGGGTGGAAATATGGAAGTTTTTTTTTCAGGGGGGAGGACGCTCGAACGTGCCCAGGGACACTTCCACAGCCCTGGGCATGAATCCCGGGGAAGAGTGGGTGAACCATTTCAAACTGTTTTCAGTGTTTTTTTCACCTTTTGGATGCATTTCTCCGGGTGTCCAGCACGGGGCGCAGTCCCCCGGACCCGGGGGTGACCTCCCCCGGGCCCGGGCTACCTTCCCTGGGTAGCGTGGGGTGGAAATATGGAACTTTTTTTTTCAGGGGGGAAGACGCTCGGAAGTGCCCAGGGACACTTCCACAGCCCCGGGCATGAATCCCGGGGAAGAGAGGGTGAACGATTTCAAGATATTTTCAAAGTATTTTTTCACCTTTTGGATGCAATTCCCCGGGTGTCCTGCGGGTGGCGCAGTGCCCCGGACCCGGGGGTGACCTCCCCCGGGCCCGGGCTACCTTCCCTGGGTAGCGTGGGGTGGAAATATGGAAGTTTTTTTTTTCAGGGGGGCATAAGCTTCATCTTGCCCGGGGACACTTCCACAGCCCTGGGCATGAATCCCGGGGAAGAGTGGGTGAGAGGAATCAAAGTATTTTCAAAGTGCATTTTTACGGCTTGACTCCATTTCTCAATTCAAAGTGCTTTTTTTCTCACGGCTTGACTCCATTTCTCCGGGTGGCCAGCGGTGCCCCGGACCCAGGGGTGACCTCCCCCAGGCCCGGGCTACCTTCCCTGGGTAGCGTGGGGTGGAAATATGGAAGTTTTATTTTTCAGGGGGGCAGAAGCTTTGGCTTGCCCGGGGACACTTCCACAGCCCTGGGCATGAATCCCGGGGAAGAGTGGGTGAACGATTTCAAGATATTTTCTAAGTGCTTTTTTCACCTTTTGGATGCAATTCTCCGGGTGTCCTGCGGGGGGCGCAGTGCCCCGGACCCGGGGGTGACCTCCCCCGGGCCTGGGCTACCTTCCCTGGGTAGCGGGGGGTGGAAATATGGAAGTTTTTTTTTCAGGGGGGAGGACGCTCGAACGTGCCCAGGGACACTTCCACAGCCCTGGGCATGAATCCCGGGGAAGAGTGGGTGAACCATTTCAAACTGTTTTCAGTGTTTTTTTCACCTTTTGGATGCATTTCTCCGGGTGTCCAGCACGGGGCGCAGTCCCCCGGACCCGGGGGTGACCTCCCCCGGGCCCGGGCTACCTTCCCTGGGTAGCGTGGGGTGGAAATATGGAACTTTTTTTTTCAGGGGGGAAGACGCTCGGAAGTGCCCAGGGACACTTCCACAGCCCCGGGCATGAATCCCGGGGAAGAGAGGGTGAACGATTTCAAGATATTTTCAAAGTATTTTTTCACCTTTTGGATGCAATTCCCCGGGTGTCCTGCGGGTGGCGCAGTGCCCCGGACCCGGGGGTGACCTCCCCCGGGCCCGGGCTACCTTCCCTGGGTAGCGTGGGGTGGAAATATGGAAGTTTTTTTTTTCAGGGGGGCATAAGCTTCATCTTGCCCGGGGACACTTCCACAGCCCTGGGCATGAATCCCGGGGAAGAGTGGGTGAGAGGAATCAAAGTATTTTCAAAGTGCATTTTTACGGCTTGACTCCATTTCTCAATTCAAAGTGCTTTTTTTCTCACGGCTTGACTCCATTTCTCCGGGTGGCCAGCGGTGCCCCGGACCCAGGGGTGACCTCCCCCAGGCCCGGGCTACCTTCCCTGGGTAGCGTGGGGTGGAAATATGGAAGTTTTATTTTTCAGGGGGGCAGAAGCTTTGGCTTGCCCGGGGACACTTCCACAGCCCTGGGCATGAATCCCGGGGAAGAGTGGGTGAACGATTTCAAGATATTTTCTAAGTGCTTTTTTCACCTTTTGGATGCAATTCTCCGGGTGTCCTGCGGGGGGCGCAGTGCCCCGGACCCGGGGGTGACCTCCCCCGGGCCTGGGCTACCTTCCCTGGGTAGCGGGGGGTGGAAATATGGAAGTTTTTTTTTCAGGGGGGAGGACGCTCGAACGTGCCCAGGGACACTTCCACAGCCCTGGGCATGAATCCCGGGGAAGAGTGGGTGAACCATTTCAAACTGTTTTCAGTGTTTTTTTCACCTTTTGGATGCATTTCTCCGGGTGTCCAGCACGGGGCGCAGTCCCCCGGACCCGGGGGTGACCTCCCCCGGGCCCGGGCTACCTTCCCTGGGTAGCGTGGGGTGGAAATATGGAACTTTTTTTTTCAGGGGGGAAGACGCTCGGAAGTGCCCAGGGACACTTCCACAGCCCCGGGCATGAATCCCGGGGAAGAGAGGGTGAACGATTTCAAGATATTTTCAAAGTATTTTTTCACCTTTTGGATGCAATTCCCCGGGTGTCCTGCGGGTGGCGCAGTGCCCCGGACCCGGGGGTGACCTCCCCCGGGCCCGGGCTACCTTCCCTGGGTAGCGTGGGGTGGAAATATGGAAGTTTTTTTTTTCAGGGGGGCATAAGCTTCATCTTGCCCGGGGACACTTCCACAGCCCTGGGCATGAATCCCGGGGAAGAGTGGGTGAGAGGAATCAAAGTATTTTCAAAGTGCATTTTTACGGCTTGACTCCATTTCTCAATTCAAAGTGCTTTTTTTCTCACGGCTTGACTCCATTTCTCCGGGTGGCCAGCGGTGCCCCGGACCCAGGGGTGACCTCCCCCAGGCCCGGGCTACCTTCCCTGGGTAGCGTGGGGTGGAAATATGGAAGTTTTATTTTTCAGGGGGGCAGAAGCTTTGGCTTGCCCGGGGACACTTCCACAGCCCTGGGCATGAATCCCGGGGAAGAGTGGGTGAACGATTTCAAGATATTTTCTAAGTGCTTTTTTCACCTTTTGGATGCAATTCTCCGGGTGTCCTGCGGGGGGCGCAGTGCCCCGGACCCGGGGGTGACCTCCCCCGGGCCTGGGCTACCTTCCCTGGGTAGCGGGGGGTGGAAATATGGAAGTTTTTTTTTCAGGGGGGAGGACGCTCGAACGTGCCCAGGGACACTTCCACAGCCCTGGGCATGAATCCCGGGGAAGAGTGGGTGAACCATTTCAAACTGTTTTCAGTGTTTTTTTCACCTTTTGGATGCATTTCTCCGGGTGTCCAGCACGGGGCGCAGTCCCCCGGACCCGGGGGTGACCTCCCCCGGGCCCGGGCTACCTTCCCTGGGTAGCGTGGGGTGGAAATATGGAACTTTTTTTTTCAGGGGGGAAGACGCTCGGAAGTGCCCAGGGACACTTCCACAGCCCCGGGCATGAATCCCGGGGAAGAGAGGGTGAACGATTTCAAGATATTTTCAAAGTATTTTTTCACCTTTTGGATGCAATTCCCCGGGTGTCCTGCGGGTGGCGCAGTGCCCCGGACCCGGGGGTGACCTCCCCCGGGCCCGGGCTACCTTCCCTGGGTAGCGTGGGGTGGAAATATGGAAGTTTTTTTTTTCAGGGGGGCATAAGCTTCATCTTGCCCGGGGACACTTCCACAGCCCTGGGCATGAATCCCGGGGAAGAGTGGGTGAGAGGAATCAAAGTATTTTCAAAGTGCATTTTTACGGCTTGACTCCATTTCTCAATTCAAAGTGCTTTTTTTCTCACGGCTTGACTCCATTTCTCCGGGTGGCCAGCGGTGCCCCGGACCCAGGGGTGACCTCCCCCAGGCCCGGGCTACCTTCCCTGGGTAGCGTGGGGTGGAAATATGGAAGTTTTATTTTTCAGGGGGGCAGAAGCTTTGGCTTGCCCGGGGACACTTCCACAGCCCTGGGCATGAATCCCGGGGAAGAGTGGGTGAACGATTTCAAGATATTTTCTAAGTGCTTTTTTCACCTTTTGGATGCAATTCTCCGGGTGTCCTGCGGGGGGCGCAGTGCCCCGGACCCGGGGGTGACCTCCCCCGGGCCTGGGCTACCTTCCCTGGGTAGCGGGGGGTGGAAATATGGAAGTTTTTTTTTCAGGGGGGAGGACGCTCGAACGTGCCCAGGGACACTTCCACAGCCCTGGGCATGAATCCCGGGGAAGAGTGGGTGAACCATTTCAAACTGTTTTCAGTGTTTTTTTCACCTTTTGGATGCATTTCTCCGGGTGTCCAGCACGGGGCGCAGTCCCCCGGACCCGGGGGTGACCTCCCCCGGGCCCGGGCTACCTTCCCTGGGTAGCGTGGGGTGGAAATATGGAACTTTTTTTTTCAGGGGGGAAGACGCTCGGAAGTGCCCAGGGACACTTCCACAGCCCCGGGCATGAATCCCGGGGAAGAGAGGGTGAACGATTTCAAGATATTTTCAAAGTATTTTTTCACCTTTTGGATGCAATTCCCCGGGTGTCCTGCGGGTGGCGCAGTGCCCCGGACCCGGGGGTGACCTCCCCCGGGCCCGGGCTACCTTCCCTGGGTAGCGTGGGGTGGAAATATGGAAGTTTTTTTTTTCAGGGGGGCATAAGCTTCATCTTGCCCGGGGACACTTCCACAGCCCTGGGCATGAATCCCGGGGAAGAGTGGGTGAGAGGAATCAAAGTATTTTCAAAGTGCATTTTTACGGCTTGACTCCATTTCTCAATTCAAAGTGCTTTTTTTCTCACGGCTTGACTCCATTTCTCCGGGTGGCCAGCGGTGCCCCGGACCCAGGGGTGACCTCCCCCAGGCCCGGGCTACCTTCCCTGGGTAGCGTGGGGTGGAAATATGGAAGTTTTATTTTTCAGGGGGGCAGAAGCTTTGGCTTGCCCGGGGACACTTCCACAGCCCTGGGCATGAATCCCGGGGAAGAGTGGGTGAACGATTTCAAGATATTTTCTAAGTGCTTTTTTCACCTTTTGGATGCAATTCTCCGGGTGTCCTGCGGGGGGCGCAGTGCCCCGGACCCGGGGGTGACCTCCCCCGGGCCTGGGCTACCTTCCCTGGGTAGCGGGGGGTGGAAATATGGAAGTTTTTTTTTCAGGGGGGAGGACGCTCGAACGTGCCCAGGGACACTTCCACAGCCCTGGGCATGAATCCCGGGGAAGAGTGGGTGAACCATTTCAAACTGTTTTCAGTGTTTTTTTCACCTTTTGGATGCATTTCTCCGGGTGTCCAGCACGGGGCGCAGTCCCCCGGACCCGGGGGTGACCTCCCCCGGGCCCGGGCTACCTTCCCTGGGTAGCGTGGGGTGGAAATATGGAACTTTTTTTTTCAGGGGGGAAGACGCTCGGAAGTGCCCAGGGACACTTCCACAGCCCCGGGCATGAATCCCGGGGAAGAGAGGGTGAACGATTTCAAGATATTTTCAAAGTATTTTTTCACCTTTTGGATGCAATTCCCCGGGTGTCCTGCGGGTGGCGCAGTGCCCCGGACCCGGGGGTGACCTCCCCCGGGCCCGGGCTACCTTCCCTGGGTAGCGTGGGGTGGAAATATGGAAGTTTTTTTTTTCAGGGGGGCATAAGCTTCATCTTGCCCGGGGACACTTCCACAGCCCTGGGCATGAATCCCGGGGAAGAGTGGGTGAGAGGAATCAAAGTATTTTCAAAGTGCATTTTTACGGCTTGACTCCATTTCTCAATTCAAAGTGCTTTTTTTCTCACGGCTTGACTCCATTTCTCCGGGTGGCCAGCGGTGCCCCGGACCCAGGGGTGACCTCCCCCAGGCCCGGGCTACCTTCCCTGGGTAGCGTGGGGTGGAAATATGGAAGTTTTATTTTTCAGGGGGGCAGAAGCTTTGGCTTGCCCGGGGACACTTCCACAGCCCTGGGCATGAATCCCGGGGAAGAGTGGGTGAACGATTTCAAGATATTTTCTAAGTGCTTTTTTCACCTTTTGGATGCAATTCTCCGGGTGTCCTGCGGGGGGCGCAGTGCCCCGGACCCGGGGGTGACCTCCCCCGGGCCTGGGCTACCTTCCCTGGGTAGCGGGGGGTGGAAATATGGAAGTTTTTTTTTCAGGGGGGAGGACGCTCGAACGTGCCCAGGGACACTTCCACAGCCCTGGGCATGAATCCCGGGGAAGAGTGGGTGAACCATTTCAAACTGTTTTCAGTGTTTTTTTCACCTTTTGGATGCATTTCTCCGGGTGTCCAGCACGGGGCGCAGTCCCCCGGACCCGGGGGTGACCTCCCCCGGGCCCGGGCTACCTTCCCTGGGTAGCGTGGGGTGGAAATATGGAACTTTTTTTTTCAGGGGGGAAGACGCTCGGAAGTGCCCAGGGACACTTCCACAGCCCCGGGCATGAATCCCGGGGAAGAGTGGGTGAACCATTTCAAACTGTTTTCAGTGTTTTTTTCACCTTTTGGATGCATTTCTCCGGGTGTCCAGCACGGGGCGCAGTCCCCCGGACCCGGGGGTGACCTCCCCCAGGCCCGGGCTACCTCCCCCCGGGCAGCGTGGGGTGAAAATCTGGAACTTGTTTTTCCCGGGGGGGAAGACGCTCGGACGTGCCCAGGGACACTTCCACAGCCCTGGGCATGAATCCCGGGCTCGAGTGGGTGAGGAATTTCAGAAGTATTGTCAAAGTATTTTTTGCACCTTTTGGACGCAATTCCCCGGGCGACCAGCGGGGGGCGCAGTTCCCCGGACCCGGGGATGGACTCCCCCGGGCCCGGACTACCTTCCCCGGGCATCGTGGGGTGGAAATATGGAACTTTTTTTTTCCGGGGGAAAGAAGCTTCATCTTGCCCGCGGACACTTCCACAGCCCTGGGCATGAGTCCCGGGCTCGAGTGGGTGAGCTGTTTGAAGGTATTTTCAAAGTGCTTTCATTACGGCTTGACTCCATTTCTCTTTTCAAAGTGCTTTTATTACGGCTTGACTCCATTTCTCCTGGTGGCCAGCGGGGGAAAGGCGCATGTCCCCGGACCCCGGGACGACGTCCCCCTGGCCCGGGCTACCTTCCCTGGCCAGCGCGGGGTGGTTTTGTGGAAGTTTTTATTTCAGGGGGGAAGACGCTTTGTCATGCCCGGGGACACTTCCATAGGCCCGGGCATGAATCCCGGGGAAGAGTGGGTGAGGAATTTCAAAGTATTTTCAAAGTATTTTTTGCACCTTTTGGACGCAATTCCCCGGGCGACCAGCGGGGGGCGCAGTTCCCCGGACCCGGGGATGGACTCCCCCGGGCCCGGACTACCTTCCCCGGGCATCGTGGGGTGGAAATATGGAACTTTTTTTTTCCCGGGGGGTGGACGCTCGGACGTGCCCAGGGACACTTCCACAGCCCTGGGCATGAATCCCGGGGAAGAGTGGGTGAACCATTTCAAACTGTTTTCAGTGTTTTTTTCACCTTTTGGATGCATTTCTCCGGGTGTCCAGCACGGGGCGCAGTCCCCCGGACCCGGGGGTGACCTCCCCCGGGCCCGGGCTACCTTCCCTGGGTAGCGTGGGGTGGAAATATGGAACTTTTTTTTTCAGGGGGGAAGACGCTCGGAAGTGCCCAGGGACACTTCCACAGCCCCGGGCATGAATCCCGGGGAAGAGTGGGTGAACCATTTCAAACTGTTTTCAGTGTTTTTTTCACCTTTTGGATGCATTTCTCCGGGTGTCCAGCACGGGGCGCAGTCCCCCGGACCCGGGGGTGACCTCCCCCAGGCCCGGGCTACCTCCCCCCGGGCAGCGTGGGGTGAAAATCTGGAACTTGTTTTTCCCGGGGGGGAAGACGCTCGGACGTGCCCAGGGACACTTCCACAGCCCTGGGCATGAATCCCGGGGAAGAGTGGGCGAACGATTTCAAAGTATTTTCAAAGTATTTTGTTCACCTTTTGGACGCAATTCCCCAGGCGACCAGTGGGGGGCGCAGTTCCCCGGACCCGGGAGTGGCCTCCCCCGGGCCCGGGCTACCTTCCCCGGGCATCGTGGGGTGGAAATATGGAAGTTTTTTTTTCCCGGGGGGAAGACGCTCGAACTTACCCAGGGACACTTCCACAGCCCTGGGCATGAATCCCGGGGAAGAGTGGGAGAACGATTGAAGCTATTTTCAAAGTGTTTTTTCACCTTTTGGACGCAATTCCCCGGTTGTCCTGCGGGGGACGCAGTGCCCCGGACCCGGGGTTGAACTCCCCCGGGCCCCGGCTACCTTCCCCGGGCATCGTGGGGTGGAAATCTGGAAGTTTTTTTTTCCCGGGGGGTGGACGCTCGGACGTGCCCAGGGACACTTCCACAGCCCTGGGCATGAATCCCGGGGAAGAGTGGGTGAGAAGTGTCAAAATATTTTCAAAGTGCTTTTTTCACCTTTCAGATGCAATTCCCCGGTCGACCAGCGGGGGGCGCCGGTCCCCGGACCCGGGGTTGAACTCCCCCGGGCCCCGGCTACCTTCCCCGGGCATCGTGGGGTGGAAATCTGGAAGTTTTTTTTTCCCGGGGGGTGGACGCTCGGACGTGCCCAGGGACACTTCCACAGCCCTGGGCATGAATCCCGGGCTCGAGTGGGAGAAGCATTCCGGATCGTTTTCAGTCTTTTTTGCCTGTTTGGATGCAATTCCCCGACCGACCAGCGGGGGGCGCAGTCCCCCGGACCACGGGGCGACCTCCCCCGGGCCCGGGCTACCTTCCCCGGGGAGAGTGGTGCGGAGACGTGGGTTTTTTCCGTTTTCACCCCCTGGCTGCAGTACCTCTGGCGGCCTGCCGGGGGCGCCGCGGCGCGTGCGGCTGCCCCCGGCCCCCCGCCACCTCCCACGGCCCTGCCGGGGCTCCGGGGGGCCCCAGGGGACCGCGTGGGAGCGAGAAACCCCGGCCTGGAAGTCCTTTCTATGAGGTCGGACAGGGTGGCCCGCGGCCGGCACACAGTTCCAGGAGGTCGGATAAGAGTGGAGAAATCCGGGGTGTGTGTCGCGCGGTCTAATGCGTGCCGCTACGCGCCGGAGCACCCTTTCTGCGGATCTATAGGGAGGCATGAGGATCTGACAAAGACAGGGGGATTCTCCCGGAGCCTGTTCCCGGGCCGCGAGAAGCCCGTCTCCCCCCGGGGGACGCCCGGAGCTCGGCGGGGGCTCCCCGGGATCGCCCAGCCCGGCCTGGGCTCCAGGAGGCCGGG
>NW_028142168.1:17500-37500 GCF_055691185.1 Crinia signifera | reverse complement strand
CTGGCTGTGTGTGTGTGTGTTATTTTTTGGGGCGAGAGTTTTTGTTTTTTTTTGTGACATTTTTGCAGCAGGGGGGAGTTTTTGCATTTTCTGTGTGTGTGTGTGTGTGTGTGTGTGCGTGCGTGTGCTATTTTTGGGGTGAGGGTTTGTTCTTTTTCTGTGAGATTTGGGGGGAGTTTTTTAAATTTCTGCAAGTGTGTGTGTGTGTTTGTGTTATTTTTGGGGTGAGGGTTTTTTGGGGTTGGAGTGGGGGTTATTTTTTCAGCGGGGGGAGGTGGTTCAGCCTGCCCGGGGACACTTCCATAGGCCCGGGCATGAATCCCGGGCTCGAGTGGGTGAGATACTTCCATGTATTTTCAAAGTGCTTTTTTCACCCTTTCTGTGCAATTCCCGGGACGGCCAGCGGGGGGCGCATGTCCCCGGACCCCGGGACGACGTCCCCCTGGCCCGGGCTACCTTCCCCGGGCAGCGCGGGGTGGTTTTGTGGAAGTTTTTATTTCAGGGGGGGAGACGCTTTGTCATGCCCAGGGACACTTCCATAGGCCCGGGCATGAATCCCGGGCTCGAGTGGGTGAGATACTTCCATGTATTTTCAAAGTGCTTTTTTCACCCTTTCTGTGCAATTCCCGGGACGGCCAGCGGGGGGCGCATGTCCCCGGACCCCGGGACGACGTCCCCCTGGCCCGGGCTACCTTCCCCGGGCAGCGCGGGGTGGTTTTGTGGAAGTTTTTTTTTCAGGGGGGAAGACGCTTTGTCATGCCCAGGGACACTTCCATAGGCCCGGGCATGAATCCCGGGCTCGAGTGGGTGAGATACTTCCATGTATTTTCAAAGTGCTTTTTTCACCCTTTCTGTGCAATTCCCGGGACGGCCAGCGGGGGGCGCATGTCCCCGGACCCCGGGACGACGTCCCCCTGGCCCGGGCTACCTTCCCCGGGCAGCGCGGGGTGGTTTTGTGGAAGTTTTTTTTTTCAGGGGGGAAGACGCTTTGTCATGCCCAGGGACACTTCCATAGGCCCGGGCATGAATCCCGGGGAAGAGTGGGTGAGATACTTCCATGTATTTTCAAAGTGCTTTTTTCACCCTTTCTGTGCAATTCTCGGGTCGGCCAGCGGGGGGCACATGTCCCCGGACCCCGGGACGACGTCCCCCTGGCCCGGGCTACCTTCCCCGGGCAGCGCGGGGTGGTTTTGTGGAAGTTTATTTTTCAGGGGGGAAGACGCTTCAGCTTGCCCGGGGACACTTCCACAGCCCTGGGCATGAATCCCGGGGAAGAGTGGGTGAACAATTTCAAACTGTTTTCAGTGTTTTTTTCACCGATTAGATGCATTTCTCCGGGTGTCCAGCACGGGGCGCAGTACCCCGGACCCGGGGGTGACCTCACCCAGGCCCGGGCTACCTCCCCCGGGCAGCGTGGGGGTGAAAATCTGGAACTTGTTTTTCCCGGGGGGAAGACGCTCGGACGTGCCCAGGGACACTTCCACAGCCCTGGGCATGAATCCCGGGGAAGAGTGGGCGAGCTGTTTCAAACTATTTTCAAAGTATTTTTTCACAGTTTGGATGCATTTCCCCGGGCGACCAGCGGGGGGCGCAGTGCCCCGGACCCGGGGGTGACCTCCCCCGGGCCTGGGCTACCTTCCCCGGGCATCGTGGGGAGGAAATATGGAACTTTTTTTTTTCAGGGGGGAAGAAGCTTCAGCTTGCCCGGGGACACTTCCACAGCCCTGGGCATGAATCCCGGGGAAGAGTGGGTGAACGATTTCAAACTATTTTCAAAGTATTTTTATCACCTTTTGGACGCATTTCCCCGGGTGTCCTGCGGGTGGCGCAGTTCCCCGGACCCGGGGGTGACCTCCCCCGGGCCCGGGCTACCTTCCCTGGGTAGCGTGGGGTGGAAATATGGAACTTTTTTTTTCAGGGGGGAAGACGCTTCTTCATGCCCGGGGACACTTCCATAGGCCCGGGCATGAATCCCGGGGAAGAGTGGGTGAGGAATCAAAGTATATTCAAAGTGCTTTTTTCACCCTTTCTGTGCAATTCTCAGGTCGGCCAGCGGGGGGCACATGTCCCCGGACCCCTGGACGACGTCCCCCTGGCCCGGGCTACCTTCCCTGGCCAGCGCGGGGTGGTTTTGTGGAAGTTTTTATTTCAGGGGGGGAAGACGCTTTGTCATGCCCGGGGACACTTCCATAGGCCAGGGCATGAATCCCGGGATCGAGTGGGTGAGGAATTTCAAAGTATTTTCAAAGTATTTTTTTCACCTTTTGGACGCAATTCCCCGGTTGTCCTGCGGGGGACGCCGGTCCCCAGACCCGGGGATGACCTCCCCCGGGCCTGGGCTACCTTCCCTGGGTAGCGGGGGGTGGAAATATGGAAGTTTTTTTTTCAGGGGGGAGGACGCTCGAACGTGCCCAGGGACACTTCCACAGCCCTGGGCATGAATCCCGGGGAAGAGTGGGTGAACGATTTCAAGATATTTTCTAAGTGCTTTTTTCACCTTTTGGATGCAATTCCCCGGGTGTCCTGCGGGTGGCGCAGTGCCCCGGACCCGGGGGTGACCTCCCCCGGGCCTGGGCTACCTTCCCTGGGTAGCGGGGGGTGGAAATATGGAAGTTTTTTTTTCAGGGGGGAGGACGCTCGAACGTGCCCAGGGACACTTCCACAGCCCTGGGCATGAATCCCGGGGAAGAGTGGGTGAACGATTTCAAGATATTTTCTAAGTGCTTTTTTCACCTTTTGGATGCAATTCCCCGGGTGTCCTGCGGGTGGCGCAGTGCCCCGGACCCGGGGGTGACCTCCCCCGGGCCTGGGCTACCTTCCCTGGGTAGCGTGGGGTGGAAATATGGAAGGTTTTTTTTCCCGGGGGGGCAGAAGCTTCAGCCTGCCCAGGGACACTTCCACAGCCCTGGGCATGAATCCCGGGGAAGAGTGGGTGAACGATTTCAAGATATTTTCTAAGTGCTTTTTTCACCTTTTGGATGCAATTCTCCGGGTGTCCTGCGGGGGGCGCAGTGCCCCGGACCCGGGGGTGACCTCCCCCGGGCCCGGGCTACCTTCCCTGGGTAGCGGGGGGTGGAAATATGGAAGTTTTTTTTTTCAGGGGGGCATAAGCTTCATCTTGCCCGGGGACACTTCCACAGCCCTGGGCATGAATCCCGGGGAAGAGTGGGTGAACAGTTTCAAACTGTTTTCAGTGTTTTTTTTCACCTTTTGGATGCATTTCTCCGGGTGTCCAGCACGGGGCGCAGTCCCCCGGACCCGGGGGTGACCTCAACCAGGCCCGGGCTACCTCCCCCGGGCAGCGTGGGGTGAAAATCTGGAACTTGTTTTTCCCGGGGGGGGAAGACGCTCGGACGTGCCCAGGGACACTTCCACAGCCCTGGGCATGAATCCCGGGGAAGAGTGGGCGAACGATTTCAAACTATTTTCAAAGTATTTTTTTCACCTTTTGGACGCAATTCCCCGGTTGTCCTGCGGGGGACGCAGTGCCCCGGACCCGGGGGTGACCTCCCCCGGGCCTGGGCTACCTCCCCCGGGCAGCGTGGGGTGGAAATATGGAAGTTTTTTTTTTCAGGGGGAAAAGACGCTTCTTCATGCCCGGGGACACTTCCATAGGCCCGGGCATGAATCCCGGGGAAGAGTGGGTGAGGAATCAAAGTATTTTCAAAGTGCTTTTTTCACCCTTTCTGTGCAATTCTCGGGTCGGCCAGCGGGGGGCACATGTCCCCGGACCCCGGGACGACGTCCCCCTGGCCCGGGCTACCTTCCCTGGGTAGCGTGGGGTGGAAATATGGAAGTTTTTTTTTTCAGGGGGAAAAGACGCTTCTTCATGCCCGGGGACACTTCCACAGCCCTGGGCATGAATCCTGGGGAAGAGTGGGTGAGAGGAATCAAAGTATTTTCAAAGTGCATTTTTACGGCTTGACTCCATTTCTCAATTCAAAGTGCTTTTTTTCTCACGGCTTGACTCCATTTCTCCGGGTGGCCAGCGGTGCCCCGGACCCAGGGGTGACCTCCCCCAGGCCCGGGCTACCTTCCCTGGGTAGCGTGGGGTGGAAATATGGAAGTTTTTTTTTTCAGGGGGGCAGAAGCTTCGGCTTGCCCGGGGACACTTCCACAGCCCTGGGCATGAATCCCGGGCTTGAGTGGGTGAGGAATTTTGAAGTATTTTCTAAGTGCTTTTTTCACCTTTTGGATGCAATTCTCCGGGTGTCCTGCGGGGGGCGCAGTGCCCCGGACCCGGGGGTGACCTTCCCCGGGCCTGGGCTACCTTCCCTGGGTAGCGGGGGGTGGAAATATGGAAGTTTTTTTTTTCCGGGGGGCAGAAGCTTCAGCCTGCCCAGGGACACTTCCACAGCCCTGGGCATGAATCCCGGGGAAGAGTGGGTGAACGGTTTCAAGATATTTTCTAAGTGCTTTTTTCACCCTTTCTGTGCAATTCTCGGGTCGGCCAGCGGGGGGCACATGTCCCCGGACCCGGGAGTGGCCTCCCCCGGGCCCGGGCTACCTTCCCCGGGCATCGTGGGGTGGAAATATGGAAGTTTTTTTTTTCCGGGGGGAAGACGCTCGGACGTGCCCAGGGACACTTCCACAGCCCTGGGCATGATTCCCGGGGAAGAGTGGGTGAACCATTTCAAACTGTTTTCAGTGTTTTTTTCACCTTTTGGATGCATTTCTCCGGGTGTCCAGCACGGGGCGCAGTCCCCCGGACCCGGGGGTGACCTCCCCCAGGCCCGGGCTACCTCCCCCGGGCAGCGTGGGGTGAAAATCTGGAACTTGTTTTTCCCGGGGGGGGAAGACGCTCGGACGTGCCCAGGGACACTTCCACAGCCCTGGGCATGAATCCCGGGCTCGAGTGGGTGAGGAATTTCAAAGTATTGTCAAAGTATTTTTTGCACCTTTTGGACGCAATTCCCCGGGCGACCAGCGGGGGGCGCAGTTCCCCGGACCCGGGGATGGACTCCCCCGGGCCCGGGCTACCTTCCCCGGGCATCGTGGGGTGGAAATATGGAACTTTTTTTTTTCCGGGGGGAAGACGCTCGGACGTGCCCAGGGACACTTCCACAGCCCTGGGCATGAATCCCGGGGAAGAGTGGGTGAACCATTTCAAACTGTTTTCAGTGTTTTTTTCTCCTTTTGGATGCATTTCTCCGGGTGTCCAGCACGGGGCGCAGTCCCCCGGACCCGGGGGTGACCTCCCCCAGGCCCGGGCTACCTCCCCCGGGCAGCGTGGGGTGAAAATCTGGAACTTGTTTTTCCCGGGGGGGGAAGACGCTCGGACGTGCCCAGGGACACTTCCACAGCCCTGGGCATGAATCCCGGGCTCGAGTGGGTAAGGAATTTCAAAGTATTTTCAAAGTATTTTTTTCACCTTTTGGACGCAATTCCCCGGGCGACCAGCGGGGGGCGCAGTTCCCCGGACCCGGGGGTGGCCTCCCCCGGGCCTGGGCTACCTTCCCCGGGCATCGTGGGGTGGAAATATGGAAGTTTTTTTTCCCGGGGGGAAGACGCTCGGACGTGCCCAGGGACACTTCCACAGCCCCGGGCATGAATCCCGGGGAAGAGTGGGAGAACGATTGAAACTATTTTCAAAGTGTTTTTTTCACCTTTTGCATGCATTTCCCCGGTTGTCCTGCGGGGGGCGCATTGCCCCGGACCCGTGGGTGACCTCCCGCGGGCCCGGGCTACCTTCCCCAGGCATCGTGGGGTGGAAATATGGAACTTTTTTTTTCAGGGGGGGAAGACGCTCGGACGTGCCCAGGGACACTTCCACAGACCCGGGCATGAATCCCGGGGAAGAGTGGGCGAACGATTTCAAACTATTTTCAAAGTATTTTTTGCACCTTTTGGACGCAATTCCCCGGGCGACCAGCGGGGGGCGCAGTTCCCCGGACCCGGGGATGGACTCCCCCGGGCCCGGGCTACCTTCCCCGGGCATCGTGGGGTGGAAATATGGAACTTTTTTTTTTCCGGGGGGAAGACGCTCGGACGTGCCCAGGGACACTTCCACAGCCCTGGGCATGAATCCCGGGGAAGAGTGGGTGAACCATTTCAAACTGTTTTCAGTGTTTTTTTCTCCTTTTGGATGCATTTCTCCGGGTGTCCAGCACGGGGCGCAGTCCCCCGGACCCGGGGGTGACCTCCCCCAGGCCCGGGCTACCTCCCCCGGGCAGCGTGGGGTGAAAATCTGGAACTTGTTTTTCCCGGGGGGGGAAGACGCTCGGACGTGCCCAGGGACACTTCCACAGCCCTGGGCATGAATCCCGGGCTCGAGTGGGTAAGGAATTTCAAAGTATTTTCAAAGTATTTTTTTCACCTTTTGGACGCAATTCCCCGGGCGACCAGCGGGGGGCGCAGTTCCCCGGACCCGGGGGTGGCCTCCCCCGGGCCTGGGCTACCTTCCCCGGGCATCGTGGGGTGGAAATATGGAAGTTTTTTTTCCCGGGGGGAAGACGCTCGGACGTGCCCAGGGACACTTCCACAGCCCCGGGCATGAATCCCGGGGAAGAGTGGGAGAACGATTGAAACTATTTTCAAAGTGTTTTTTTCACCTTTTGCATGCATTTCCCCGGTTGTCCTGCGGGGGGCGCATTGCCCCGGACCCGTGGGTGACCTCCCGCGGGCCCGGGCTACCTTCCCCAGGCATCGTGGGGTGGAAATATGGAACTTTTTTTTTCAGGGGGGGAAGACGCTCGGACGTGCCCAGGGACACTTCCACAGACCCGGGCATGAATCCCGGGGAAGAGTGGGCGAACGATTTCAAACTATTTTCAAAGTATTTTTTGCACCTTTTGGACGCAATTCCCCGGGCGACCAGCGGGGGGCGCAGTTCCCCGGACCCGGGGATGGACTCCCCCGGGCCCGGGCTACCTTCCCCGGGCATCGTGGGGTGGAAATATGGAACTTTTTTTTTTCCGGGGGGAAGACGCTCGGACGTGCCCAGGGACACTTCCACAGCCCTGGGCATGAATCCCGGGGAAGAGTGGGTGAACCATTTCAAACTGTTTTCAGTGTTTTTTTCTCCTTTTGGATGCATTTCTCCGGGTGTCCAGCACGGGGCGCAGTCCCCCGGACCCGGGGGTGACCTCCCCCAGGCCCGGGCTACCTCCCCCGGGCAGCGTGGGGTGAAAATCTGGAACTTGTTTTTCCCGGGGGGGGAAGACGCTCGGACGTGCCCAGGGACACTTCCACAGCCCTGGGCATGAATCCCGGGCTCGAGTGGGTAAGGAATTTCAAAGTATTTTCAAAGTATTTTTTTCACCTTTTGGACGCAATTCCCCGGGCGACCAGCGGGGGGCGCAGTTCCCCGGACCCGGGGGTGGCCTCCCCCGGGCCTGGGCTACCTTCCCCGGGCATCGTGGGGTGGAAATATGGAAGTTTTTTTTCCCGGGGGGAAGACGCTCGGACGTGCCCAGGGACACTTCCACAGCCCCGGGCATGAATCCCGGGGAAGAGTGGGAGAACGATTGAAACTATTTTCAAAGTGTTTTTTTCACCTTTTGCATGCATTTCCCCGGTTGTCCTGCGGGGGGCGCATTGCCCCGGACCCGTGGGTGACCTCCCGCGGGCCCGGGCTACCTTCCCCAGGCATCGTGGGGTGGAAATATGGAACTTTTTTTTTCAGGGGGGGAAGACGCTCGGACGTGCCCAGGGACACTTCCACAGACCCGGGCATGAATCCCGGGGAAGAGTGGGCGAACGATTTCAAACTATTTTCAAAGTATTTTTTGCACCTTTTGGACGCAATTCCCCGGGCGACCAGCGGGGGGCGCAGTTCCCCGGACCCGGGGATGGACTCCCCCGGGCCCGGGCTACCTTCCCCGGGCATCGTGGGGTGGAAATATGGAACTTTTTTTTTTCCGGGGGGAAGACGCTCGGACGTGCCCAGGGACACTTCCACAGCCCTGGGCATGAATCCCGGGGAAGAGTGGGTGAACCATTTCAAACTGTTTTCAGTGTTTTTTTCTCCTTTTGGATGCATTTCTCCGGGTGTCCAGCACGGGGCGCAGTCCCCCGGACCCGGGGGTGACCTCCCCCAGGCCCGGGCTACCTCCCCCGGGCAGCGTGGGGTGAAAATCTGGAACTTGTTTTTCCCGGGGGGGGAAGACGCTCGGACGTGCCCAGGGACACTTCCACAGCCCTGGGCATGAATCCCGGGCTCGAGTGGGTAAGGAATTTCAAAGTATTTTCAAAGTATTTTTTTCACCTTTTGGACGCAATTCCCCGGGCGACCAGCGGGGGGCGCAGTTCCCCGGACCCGGGGGTGGCCTCCCCCGGGCCTGGGCTACCTTCCCCGGGCATCGTGGGGTGGAAATATGGAAGTTTTTTTTCCCGGGGGGAAGACGCTCGGACGTGCCCAGGGACACTTCCACAGCCCCGGGCATGAATCCCGGGGAAGAGTGGGAGAACGATTGAAACTATTTTCAAAGTGTTTTTTTCACCTTTTGCATGCATTTCCCCGGTTGTCCTGCGGGGGGCGCATTGCCCCGGACCCGTGGGTGACCTCCCGCGGGCCCGGGCTACCTTCCCCAGGCATCGTGGGGTGGAAATATGGAACTTTTTTTTTCAGGGGGGGAAGACGCTCGGACGTGCCCAGGGACACTTCCACAGACCCGGGCATGAATCCCGGGGAAGAGTGGGCGAACGATTTCAAACTATTTTCAAAGTATTTTTTGCACCTTTTGGACGCAATTCCCCGGGCGACCAGCGGGGGGCGCAGTTCCCCGGACCCGGGGATGGACTCCCCCGGGCCCGGGCTACCTTCCCCGGGCATCGTGGGGTGGAAATATGGAACTTTTTTTTTTCCGGGGGGAAGACGCTCGGACGTGCCCAGGGACACTTCCACAGCCCTGGGCATGAATCCCGGGGAAGAGTGGGTGAACCATTTCAAACTGTTTTCAGTGTTTTTTTCTCCTTTTGGATGCATTTCTCCGGGTGTCCAGCACGGGGCGCAGTCCCCCGGACCCGGGGGTGACCTCCCCCAGGCCCGGGCTACCTCCCCCGGGCAGCGTGGGGTGAAAATCTGGAACTTGTTTTTCCCGGGGGGGGAAGACGCTCGGACGTGCCCAGGGACACTTCCACAGCCCTGGGCATGAATCCCGGGCTCGAGTGGGTAAGGAATTTCAAAGTATTTTCAAAGTATTTTTTTCACCTTTTGGACGCAATTCCCCGGGCGACCAGCGGGGGGCGCAGTTCCCCGGACCCGGGGGTGGCCTCCCCCGGGCCTGGGCTACCTTCCCCGGGCATCGTGGGGTGGAAATATGGAAGTTTTTTTTCCCGGGGGGAAGACGCTCGGACGTGCCCAGGGACACTTCCACAGCCCCGGGCATGAATCCCGGGGAAGAGTGGGAGAACGATTGAAACTATTTTCAAAGTGTTTTTTTCACCTTTTGCATGCATTTCCCCGGTTGTCCTGCGGGGGGCGCATTGCCCCGGACCCGTGGGTGACCTCCCGCGGGCCCGGGCTACCTTCCCCAGGCATCGTGGGGTGGAAATATGGAACTTTTTTTTTCAGGGGGGGAAGACGCTCGGACGTGCCCAGGGACACTTCCACAGACCCGGGCATGAATCCCGGGGAAGAGTGGGCGAACGATTTCAAACTATTTTCAAAGTATTTTTTGCACCTTTTGGACGCAATTCCCCGGGCGACCAGCGGGGGGCGCAGTTCCCCGGACCCGGGGATGGACTCCCCCGGGCCCGGGCTACCTTCCCCGGGCATCGTGGGGTGGAAATATGGAACTTTTTTTTTTCCGGGGGGAAGACGCTCGGACGTGCCCAGGGACACTTCCACAGCCCTGGGCATGAATCCCGGGGAAGAGTGGGTGAACCATTTCAAACTGTTTTCAGTGTTTTTTTCTCCTTTTGGATGCATTTCTCCGGGTGTCCAGCACGGGGCGCAGTCCCCCGGACCCGGGGGTGACCTCCCCCAGGCCCGGGCTACCTCCCCCGGGCAGCGTGGGGTGAAAATCTGGAACTTGTTTTTCCCGGGGGGGGGAAGACGCTCGGACGTGCCCAGGGACACTTCCACAGCCCTGGGCATGAATCCCGGGCTCGAGTGGGTAAGGAATTTCAAAGTATTTTCAAAGTATTTTTTTCACCTTTTGGACGCAATTCCCCGGGCGACCAGCGGGGGGCGCAGTTCCCCGGACCCGGGGGTGGCCTCCCCCGGGCCTGGGCTACCTTCCCCGGGCATCGTGGGGTGGAAATATGGAAGTTTTTTTTCCCGGGGGGAAGACGCTCGGACGTGCCCAGGGACACTTCCACAGCCCCGGGCATGAATCCCGGGGAAGAGTGGGAGAACGATTGAAACTATTTTCAAAGTGTTTTTTTCACCTTTTGCATGCATTTCCCCGGTTGTCCTGCGGGGGGCGCATTGCCCCGGACCCGTGGGTGACCTCCCGCGGGCCCGGGCTACCTTCCCCAGGCATCGTGGGGTGGAAATATGGAACTTTTTTTTTCAGGGGGGGAAGACGCTCGGACGTGCCCAGGGACACTTCCACAGACCCGGGCATGAATCCCGGGGAAGAGTGGGCGAACGATTTCAAACTATTTTCAAAGTATTTTTTGCACCTTTTGGACGCAATTCCCCGGTCGACCAGCGGGGGGCGCAGTTCCCCGGACCCGGGGATGGACTCCCCCGGGCCCGGGCTACCTTCCCCGGGCATCGTGGGGTGGAAATATGGAACTTTTTTTTTTCCGGGGGGAAGACGCTCGGACGTGCCCAGGGACACTTCCACAGCCCTGGGCATGAATCCCGGGGAAGAGTGGGTGAACCATTTCAAACTGTTTTCAGTGTTTTTTTCTCCTTTTGGATGCATTTCTCCGGGTGTCCAGCACGGGGCGCAGTCCCCCGGACCCGGGGGTGACCTCCCCCAGGCCCGGGCTACCTCCCCCGGGCAGCGTGGGGTGAAAATCTGGAACTTGTTTTTCCCGGGGGGGGGAAGACGCTCGGACGTGCCCAGGGACACTTCCACAGCCCTGGGCATGAATCCCGGGCTCGAGTGGGTAAGGAATTTCAAAGTATTTTCAAAGTATTTTTTTCACCTTTTGGACGCAATTCCCCGGGCGACCAGCGGGGGGCGCAGTTCCCCGGACCCGGGGGTGGCCTCCCCCGGGCCTGGGCTACCTTCCCCGGGCATCGTGGGGTGGAAATATGGAAGTTTTTTTTCCCGGGGGGAAGACGCTCGGACGTGCCCAGGGACACTTCCACAGCCCCGGGCATGAATCCCGGGGAAGAGTGGGAGAACGATTGAAACTATTTTCAAAGTGTTTTTTTCACCTTTTGCATGCATTTCCCCGGTTGTCCTGCGGGGGGCGCATTGCCCCGGACCCGTGGGTGACCTCCCGCGGGCCCGGGCTACCTTCCCCAGGCATCGTGGGGTGGAAATATGGAACTTTTTTTTTCAGGGGGGGAAGACGCTCGGACGTGCCCAGGGACACTTCCACAGACCCGGGCATGAATCCCGGGGAAGAGTGGGCGAACGATTTCAAACTATTTTCAAAGTATTTTTTGCACCTTTTGGACGCAATTCCCCGGGCGACCAGCGGGGGGCGCAGTTCCCCGGACCCGGGGATGGACTCCCCCGGGCCCGGGCTACCTTCCCCGGGCATCGTGGGGTGGAAATATGGAACTTTTTTTTTTCCGGGGGGAAGACGCTCGGACGTGCCCAGGGACACTTCCACAGCCCTGGGCATGAATCCCGGGGAAGAGTGGGTGAACCATTTCAAACTGTTTTCAGTGTTTTTTTCTCCTTTTGGATGCATTTCTCCGGGTGTCCAGCACGGGGCGCAGTCCCCCGGACCCGGGGGTGACCTCCCCCAGGCCCGGGCTACCTCCCCCGGGCAGCGTGGGGTGAAAATCTGGAACTTGTTTTTCCCGGGGGGGGGAAGACGCTCGGACGTGCCCAGGGACACTTCCACAGCCCTGGGCATGAATCCCGGGCTCGAGTGGGTAAGGAATTTCAAAGTATTTTCAAAGTATTTTTTTCACCTTTTGGACGCAATTCCCCGGGCGACCAGCGGGGGGCGCAGTTCCCCGGACCCGGGGATGGACTCCCCCGGGCCCGGGCTACCTTCCCCGGGCATCGTGGGGTGGAAATATGGAACTTTTTTTTTTCCGGGGGGAAGACGCTCGGACGTGCCCAGGGACACTTCCACAGCCCTGGGCATGATTCCCGGGGAAGAGTGGGTGAACCATTTCAAACTGTTTTCAGTGTTTTTTTCACCTTTTGGATGCATTTCTCCGGGTGTCCAGCACGGGGCGCAGTCCCCCGGACCCGGGGGTGACCTCCCCCAGGCCCGGGCTACCTCCCCCGGGCAGCGTGGGGTGAAAATCTGGAACTTGTTTTTCCCGGGGGGGGAAGACGCTCGGACGTGCCCAGGGACACTTCCACAGCCCTGGGCATGAATCCCGGGCTCGAGTGGGTGAGGAATTTCAAAGTATTGTCAAAGTATTTTTTGCACCTTTTGGACGCAATTCCCCGGGCGACCAGCGGGGGGCGCAGTTCCCCGGACCCGGGGATGGACTCCCCCGGGCCCGGGCTACCTTCCCCGGGCATCGTGGGGTGGAAATATGGAACTTTTTTTTTTCCGGGGGGAAGACGCTCGGACGTGCCCAGGGACACTTCCACAGCCCTGGGCATGAATCCCGGGGAAGAGTGGGTGAACCATTTCAAACTGTTTTCAGTGTTTTTTTCTCCTTTTGGATGCATTTCTCCGGGTGTCCAGCACGGGGCGCAGTCCCCCGGACCCGGGGGTGACCTCCCCCAGGCCCGGGCTACCTCCCCCGGGCAGCGTGGGGTGAAAATCTGGAACTTGTTTTTCCCGGGGGGGGAAGACGCTCGGACGTGCCCAGGGACACTTCCACAGCCCTGGGCATGAATCCCGGGCTCGAGTGGGTAAGGAATTTCAAAGTATTTTCAAAGTATTTTTTTCACCTTTTGGACGCAATTCCCCGGGCGACCAGCGGGGGGCGCAGTTCCCCGGACCCGGGGGTGGCCTCCCCCGGGCCTGGGCTACCTTCCCCGGGCATCGTGGGGTGGAAATATGGAAGTTTTTTTTCCCGGGGGGAAGACGCTCGGACGTGCCCAGGGACACTTCCACAGCCCCGGGCATGAATCCCGGGGAAGAGTGGGAGAACGATTGAAACTATTTTCAAAGTGTTTTTTTCACCTTTTGCATGCATTTCCCCGGTTGTCCTGCGGGGGGCGCATTGCCCCGGACCCGTGGGTGACCTCCCGCGGGCCCGGGCTACCTTCCCCAGGCATCGTGGGGTGGAAATATGGAACTTTTTTTTTCAGGGGGGGAAGACGCTCGGACGTGCCCAGGGACACTTCCACAGACCCGGGCATGAATCCCGGGGAAGAGTGGGCGAACGATTTCAAACTATTTTCAAAGTATTTTTTGCACCTTTTGGACGCAATTCCCCGGTCGACCAGCGGGGGGCGCAGTTCCCCGGACCCGGGGATGGACTCCCCCGGGCCCGGGCTACCTTCCCCGGGCATCGTGGGGTGGAAATATGGAACTTTTTTTTTTCCGGGGGGAAGACGCTCGGACGTGCCCAGGGACACTTCCACAGCCCTGGGCATGAATCCCGGGGAAGAGTGGGTGAACCATTTCAAACTGTTTTCAGTGTTTTTTTCTCCTTTTGGATGCATTTCTCCGGGTGTCCAGCACGGGGCGCAGTCCCCCGGACCCGGGGGTGACCTCCCCCAGGCCCGGGCTACCTCCCCCGGGCAGCGTGGGGTGAAAATCTGGAACTTGTTTTTCCCGGGGGGGGGAAGACGCTCGGACGTGCCCAGGGACACTTCCACAGCCCTGGGCATGAATCCCGGGCTCGAGTGGGTAAGGAATTTCAAAGTATTTTCAAAGTATTTTTTTCACCTTTTGGACGCAATTCCCCGGGCGACCAGCGGGGGGCGCAGTTCCCCGGACCCGGGGGTGGCCTCCCCCGGGCCTGGGCTACCTTCCCCGGGCATCGTGGGGTGGAAATATGGAAGTTTTTTTTCCCGGGGGGAAGACGCTCGGACGTGCCCAGGGACACTTCCACAGCCCCGGGCATGAATCCCGGGGAAGAGTGGGAGAACGATTGAAACTATTTTCAAAGTGTTTTTTTCACCTTTTGCATGCATTTCCCCGGTTGTCCTGCGGGGGGCGCATTGCCCCGGACCCGTGGGTGACCTCCCGCGGGCCCGGGCTACCTTCCCCAGGCATCGTGGGGTGGAAATATGGAACTTTTTTTTTCAGGGGGGGAAGACGCTCGGACGTGCCCAGGGACACTTCCACAGACCCGGGCATGAATCCCGGGGAAGAGTGGGCGAACGATTTCAAACTATTTTCAAAGTATTTTTTGCACCTTTTGGACGCAATTCCCCGGTCGACCAGCGGGGGGCGCAGTTCCCCGGACCCGGGGATGGACTCCCCCGGGCCCGGGCTACCTTCCCCGGGCATCGTGGGGTGGAAATATGGAACTTTTTTTTTTCCGGGGGGAAGACGCTCGGACGTGCCCAGGGACACTTCCACAGCCCTGGGCATGAATCCCGGGGAAGAGTGGGTGAACCATTTCAAACTGTTTTCAGTGTTTTTTTCTCCTTTTGGATGCATTTCTCCGGGTGTCCAGCACGGGGCGCAGTCCCCCGGACCCGGGGGTGACCTCCCCCAGGCCCGGGCTACCTCCCCCGGGCAGCGTGGGGTGAAAATCTGGAACTTGTTTTTCCCGGGGGGGGGAAGACGCTCGGACGTGCCCAGGGACACTTCCACAGCCCTGGGCATGAATCCCGGGCTCGAGTGGGTAAGGAATTTCAAAGTATTTTCAAAGTATTTTTTTCACCTTTTGGACGCAATTCCCCGGGCGACCAGCGGGGGGCGCAGTTCCCCGGACCCGGGGGTGGCCTCCCCCGGGCCTGGGCTACCTTCCCCGGGCATCGTGGGGTGGAAATATGGAAGTTTTTTTTCCCGGGGGGAAGACGCTCGGACGTGCCCAGGGACACTTCCACAGCCCCGGGCATGAATCCCGGGGAAGAGTGGGAGAACGATTGAAACTATTTTCAAAGTGTTTTTTTCACCTTTTGCATGCATTTCCCCGGTTGTCCTGCGGGGGGCGCATTGCCCCGGACCCGTGGGTGACCTCCCGCGGGCCCGGGCTACCTTCCCCAGGCATCGTGGGGTGGAAATATGGAACTTTTTTTTTCAGGGGGGGAAGACGCTCGGACGTGCCCAGGGACACTTCCACAGACCCGGGCATGAATCCCGGGGAAGAGTGGGCGAACGATTTCAAACTATTTTCAAAGTATTTTTTGCACCTTTTGGACGCAATTCCCCGGGCGACCAGCGGGGGGCGCAGTTCCCCGGACCCGGGGATGGACTCCCCCGGGCCCGGGCTACCTTCCCCGGGCATCGTGGGGTGGAAATATGGAACTTTTTTTTTTCCGGGGGGAAGACGCTCGGACGTGCCCAGGGACACTTCCACAGCCCTGGGCATGAATCCCGGGGAAGAGTGGGTGAACCATTTCAAACTGTTTTCAGTGTTTTTTTCTCCTTTTGGATGCATTTCTCCGGGTGTCCAGCACGGGGCGCAGTCCCCCGGACCCGGGGGTGACCTCCCCCAGGCCCGGGCTACCTCCCCCGGGCAGCGTGGGGTGAAAATCTGGAACTTGTTTTTCCCGGGGGGGGGAAGACGCTCGGACGTGCCCAGGGACACTTCCACAGCCCTGGGCATGAATCCCGGGCTCGAGTGGGTAAGGAATTTCAAAGTATTTTCAAAGTATTTTTTTCACCTTTTGGACGCAATTCCCCGGGCGACCAGCGGGGGGCGCAGTTCCCCGGACCCGGGGGTGGCCTCCCCCGGGCCTGGGCTACCTTCCCCGGGCATCGTGGGGTGGAAATATGGAAGTTTTTTTTCCCGGGGGGAAGACGCTCGGACGTGCCCAGGGACACTTCCACAGCCCCGGGCATGAATCCCGGGGAAGAGTGGGAGAACGATTGAAACTATTTTCAAAGTGTTTTTTTCACCTTTTGCATGCATTTCCCCGGTTGTCCTGCGGGGGGCGCATTGCCCCGGACCCGTGGGTGACCTCCCGCGGGCCCGGGCTACCTTCCCCAGGCATCGTGGGGTGGAAATATGGAACTTTTTTTTTCAGGGGGGGAAGACGCTCGGACGTGCCCAGGGACACTTCCACAGACCCGGGCATGAATCCCGGGGAAGAGTGGGCGAACGATTTCAAACTATTTTCAAAGTATTTTTTGCACCTTTTGGACGCAATTCCCCGGGCGACCAGCGGGGGGCGCAGTTCCCCGGACCCGGGGATGGACTCCCCCGGGCCCGGGCTACCTTCCCCGGGCATCGTGGGGTGGAAATATGGAACTTTTTTTTTTCCGGGGGGAAGACGCTCGGACGTGCCCAGGGACACTTCCACAGCCCTGGGCATGAATCCCGGGGAAGAGTGGGTGAACCATTTCAAACTGTTTTCAGTGTTTTTTTCTCCTTTTGGATGCATTTCTCCGGGTGTCCAGCACGGGGCGCAGTCCCCCGGACCCGGGGGTGACCTCCCCCAGGCCCGGGCTACCTCCCCCGGGCAGCGTGGGGTGAAAATCTGGAACTTGTTTTTCCCGGGGGGGGAAGACGCTCGGACGTGCCCAGGGACACTTCCACAGCCCTGGGCATGAATCCCGGGCTCGAGTGGGTAAGGAATTTCAAAGTATTTTCAAAGTATTTTTTTCACCTTTTGGACGCAATTCCCCGGGCGACCAGCGGGGGGCGCAGTTCCCCGGACCCGGGGGTGGCCTCCCCCGGGCCTGGGCTACCTTCCCCGGGCATCGTGGGGTGGAAATATGGAAGTTTTTTTTCCCGGGGGGAAGACGCTCGGACGTGCCCAGGGACACTTCCACAGCCCCGGGCATGAATCCCGGGGAAGAGTGGGAGAACGATTGAAACTATTTTCAAAGTGTTTTTTTCACCTTTTGCATGCATTTCCCCGGTTGTCCTGCGGGGGGCGCATTGCCCCGGACCCGTGGGTGACCTCCCGCGGGCCCGGGCTACCTTCCCCAGGCATCGTGGGGTGGAAATATGGAACTTTTTTTTTCAGGGGGGGAAGACGCTCGGACGTGCCCAGGGACACTTCCACAGACCCGGGCATGAATCCCGGGGAAGAGTGGGCGAACGATTTCAAACTATTTTCAAAGTATTTTTTGCACCTTTTGGACGCAATTCCCCGGGCGAACAGTGGGAGGCGCAGTTCCCCGGACCCGGGGATGGACTCCCCCGGGCCCGGGCTACCTTCCCCGGGCATCGTGGGGTGGAAATATGGAACTTTTTTTTTCCGGGGGGAAGACGCTCGGACGTGCCCAGGGACACTTCCACAGCCCCGGGCATGAATCCCGGGGAAGAGTGGGTGAACCATTTCAAACTGTTTTCAGTGTTTTTTTCACCTTTTGGATGCATTTCTCCGGGTGTCCAGCACGGGGCGCAGTCCCCCGGACCCGGGGGTGACCTCCCCCAGGCCCGGGCTACCTCCCCCGGGCAGCGTAGGGTGAAAATCTGGAACTTGTTTTTCCCGGGGGGGAAGACGCTCGGACGTGCCCAGGGACACTTCCACAGCCCTGGGCATGAATCCCGGGGAAGAGTGGGCGAACGATTTCAAAGTATTTGCAAAGTATTTTTTTCACCTTTTGGACGCAATTCCCCGGGCGACCAGTGGGAGGCGCAGTTCCCCGGACCCGGGGATGGACTCCCCCGGGCCCGGGCTACCTTCCCCGGGCATCGTGGGGTGGAAATATGGAAGTTTTTTTTTCCCGGGGGGAAGACGCTCGAACTTACCCAGGGACACTTCCACAGCCCTGGGCATGAATCCCGGGGAAGAGTGGGAGAACGATTGAAGCTATTTTCAAAGTGTTTTTTCACCTTTTGGACGCAATTCCCCGGTTGTCCTGCGGGGGACGCAGTGCCCCGGACCCGGGGGTGACCTCCCCCGGGCCCGGGCTACCTTCCCTGGGTAGCGTGGGCTGGAAATCTGGAACTTTTTTTCCCCGGGGGGAAGACCTTCGAACGTGCCCAGGGACACTTCCACAGCCCTGGGCATGAATCCTGGGCTCGAGTGGGTGAGGAATTTCAAAGTATTTTCAAAGTGCTTTTTTCACCTTTCAGATGCAATTCCCCGGTCGACCAGCGGGGGGCGCCGGTCCCCGGACCCGGGGGTGGCCTCCCCCGGGCCCGGGCTACCTTCCCTGGGCAGCGTGGGGTGGAAATCTGGAAGTTTTTTTTTCCCGGGGGGTGGACGCTCGGAAGTGCCCAGGGACACTTCCACAGCCCTGGGCATGAATCCCGGGGAAGAGTGGGTGAGAAGTGTCAAAATATTTTCAAAGTGCTTTTTTCACCTTTCAGATGCAATTCCCCGGTCGACCAGCGGGGGGCGCCGGTCCCCGGACCCGGGGTTGAACTCCCCCGGGCCCCGGCTACCTTCCCCGGGCATCGTGGGGTGGGATTGTGGAAGTTTTTTTTTCCCGGGGGGTGGACGCTCGGAAGTGCCCAGGGACACTTCCACAGCCCTGGGCATGAATCCGGGGGAAGAGTGGGTGAGAAGTGTCAAAATATTTTCAAAGTGCTTTTTTCACCTTTCAGATGCAATTCCCCGGTCGACCAGCGGGGGGCGCCGGTCCCCGGACCCGGGGTTGAACTCCCCCGGGCCCCGGCTACCTTCCCCGGGCATCGTGGGGTGGAAATCTGGAAGTTTTTTTTGCCCGGGGGGGTGGACGCTCGAACGTGCCCGGGGACACTTCCACAGCCCTGGGCATGAATCCCGGGGGAAGAGTGGGTGAGAAGTGTCAAAATATTTTCAAAGTGCCTTTTTCACCTTTCAGATGCAATTCCCCGGTCGACCAGCGGGGGGCGCCGGTCCCCGGACCCGGGGTTGAACTCCCCCGGGCCCCGGCTACCTTCCCCGGGCATCGTGGGGTGGAAATCTGGAAGTTTTTTTTTCCCGGGGGGTGGACGCTCGGACGTGCCCAGGGACACTTCCACAGCCCTGGGCATGAATCCCGGGCTCGAGTGGGAGAAGCATTCCGGATCGTTTTCAGTCTTTTTTGCCTGTTTGGATGCAATTCCCCGACCGACCAGCGGGGGGCGCAGTCCCCCGGACCACGGGGCGACCTCCCCCGGGCCCGGGCTACCTTCCCCGGGGAGAGTGGTGCGGAGACGTGGGTTTTTTCCGTTTTCACCCCCTGGCTGCAGTACCTCTGGCGGCCTGCCGGGGGCGCCGCGGCGCGTGCGGCTGCCCCCGGCCCCCCGCCACCTCCCACGGCCCTGCCGGGGCTCCGGGGGGCCCCAGGGGACCGCGTGGGAGCGAGAAACCCCGGCCTGGAAGTCCTTTCTATGAGGTCGGACAGGGTGGCCCGCGGCCGGCACACAGTTCCAGGAGGTCGGATAAGAGTGGAGAAATCCGGGGTGTGTGTCGCGCGGTCTAATGCGTGCCGCTACGCGCCGGAGCACCCTTTCTGCGGATCTATAGGGAGGCATGAGGATCTGACAAAGACAGGGGGATTCTCCCGGAGCCTGTTCCCGGGCCGCGAGAAGCCCGTCTCCCCCCGGGGGACGCCCGGAGCTCGGCGGGGGCTCCCCGGGATCGCCCAGCCCGGCCTGGGCTCCAGGAGGCCGGGCCCGAACCCGCCCCCGGCCCGGCGCAGCGCCCCCCGGCGGCCGAAGTCGGAAAACCCCGCGATTTCTCCGAGAGCGGGCCCCCGGCTCCCTCGCGCCCGGAGGAGGGAACCGAGAGGCGAGGGCTCCTTTTCCCGGCTCGCGGGCGCCCCCGGGTGGTGGAAAAATATATTGCAGTTTGTGGAAGTCATTTCTATGAGAACGAACCTGCCCCTCCGAGGCCGGGGGTCGGTTCCAGGAGGGCGGGAGAGAGTCGCTCCGAGTACCGCTGAAGTGTCGCGCGCCACTCGCGTGCCGCTACCCGCCGGAGCACCCCTCCTGGAGATATATAGGAGGCAGACGGATTCTGCCAGCA